>NW_027331376.1:0-260147 GCF_022965805.1 Primulina eburnea
GGACTAAGAAGGGGAGGGATTCTATTTATGGATTACTTTATGGGCTAAACTTTGCACAATAAAGTTGTAATCTACTACTTGTCATCCTCAAACGGATGGACAAACTGAGTTGCTAAATAGAACTTTGGGAACCCTTTAGCGGCTGCTATGCCTAAAAGAAACTTGGATTGACAGTCTATTGGACTTATTTGGGGTTGCCTAGGACCTAAGAAGGGGAGGGATTCTATGTTCTGGATACTTTATATAGGCGCTAAAAACTTTGCACAATACGTTGTAATCTACTACTGTCATCCTCAACACGATGGACAAACTGAAGTTGTTCCAATAGAAATTGGGGAACACTTTTGGTGTCTATTCTTAAACGAACTGGATTGCACATTTTATGGACTTTATTTGGGGGTTGCCTAGGCTAAAAAGGGAAAGGATTCTATTTAGTGGATTACTTATGCGCTAAACGTGCACAATAAAGTTGTATCTACTACTTGTCCTCCTCAAACGGATGACAAACTGAAGTTGTAAATAGAACTTTGGGAACACTTTGCGTGCTATCTTAAAAGAACTTGGATTGACATTTCTATGGACTTTATTCTTGGGGTGCCTAGGACTAAGAAGGGGACGGGATTCTATTTATGGATTACTTTTATGGGCTAAATTTGCACAATAAAGTTGTAATCTACTACTTGTCATCCTCAAACGGATGGACAAACCGAAGTTGTAAATAGAACTTTGGGAACACTTTTGCGTGCTATTCTTAAAAAGAACTTGGCTTGCATTTCTATGGACTTTATTTTGGGTTGCCTAGGACTAAGAAGGGGAGGGATTCTATTTATGGATTACTTTATGGACTAAACTTTGCACAATAAAGTTGTAATCTACTACTTGTCATCCTCAAACGGATGGACAAACTGAAGTTGTAAATAGAACTTTGGGAACACTTTTGCGTGCTATTCTTAAAAGAACTTGGATTGACATTTCTATGGACTTTATTTTGGGGTTGCCTAGGACTAAGAAGGGGAGGGATTCTATTTATGGATTACTTTATGGGCTAAACTTTGCACAATAAAGTTGTAATCTACTACTTGTCATCCTCAAACGGATGGACAAACTGAAGTTGTAAATAGAACTTTGGGAACAACTTTTGCGTGCTATTCTTAAAAGAACTTGGATTGACATTTCTATGGACTTTATTTTGGGGTTGCCTAGGACTAAGAAGGGGAGGGATTCTATTTTGGATTACTTTATGGGCTAAACTTTGCACAATAAGTTTGTAATCTACTACTTGTCATCCTCAAACGGATGGACAAACTGAAGTTGTAAATAAACTTTGGGAACACTTTTGCAGTGCTATTCTTAAAAAGAACTTGGATTGACAATTTTATGGACTTTATTTTGGGGTTGCCTAGGACTAAGAAGGGGAGGGATTCTATTTATGGATTACTTTATGCGCTAAACTTTGCACAATAAAGTTGTAATCTACTACTTGTCATCCTCAAACGGATGGACAAACTGAAGTTGTAAATAGAACTTTGGAAACACTTTTGCGTGCTATTCTTAAAAAGAACTTGGATTGACATTTCTAATGGACTTTATTTTGGGGTTGCCTAGGACTAAGAAGGGGAGGGATTCTATTTATGGATTACTTTATGGCTAAACTTTGCACAATAAAGTTGTAATCTACTACTTGTCATCCTCAAACGGATGGACAAACTGAAGTTGTAAATAGAACTTTGAGAACACGTTTGCGTGCTATTCTTAAAAGAACTTGGATTGACATTTCTATGGACTTTATTTTGGGGTTGCCTAGGACTAAGAAGGGGAGGGATTCTATTTATGGATTACTTTATGGGCTAAACTTTGCACAATAAAGTTGTAATCTACTACTTGTCATCCTCAAACGGATGGACAAACTGAAGTTGTAAATAGAACTTTGGGAACACTTTTGCGTGCTATTCTTAAAAGAACTTGGATTGACATTTCTATGGACTTTATTTTGGGGTTGCCTAGGACTAAGAAGGGGAGGGATTCTATTTATGGATTACTTTATGGGCTAAACTTTGCACAATAAAGTTGTAATCTACTACTTGTCATCCTCAAACGGATGGACAAACTGAAGTTGTAAATAGAACTTTGGGAACACTTTTGCGTGCTATTCTTAAAAGAACTTGGATTGACATTTCTATGGACTTTATTTTGGGGTTGCCTTGGACTAAGAAGGGGAGGGATTCTATTTATGGATTACTTTATGGGCTAAACTTTGCACAATAAAGTTGTAATCTACTACTTGTCATCCTCAAACGGATGGACAAACTGAAGTTGTAAATAGAACTTTGGGAACACTTTTGCGTGCTATTCTTAAAAGAACTTGGATTGACATTTCTATGGACTTTATTTTGGGGTTGCCTAGGACTAAGAAGGGGGAGGGATTCTATTTATGGATTACTTTATGGGCTAAACTTTGCACAATAAAGTTGTAATCTACTACTTGTCATCCTCAAACGGATGGACAAACTGAAGTTGTAAATAGAACTTTGGGAACACTTTTGCGTGCTATTCTTAAAAGAACTTGGATTGACATTTCTATGGACTTTATTTTGGGGTTGCCTAGGACTAAGAAGGGGAGGGATTCTATTTATGGATTACTTTATGGGCTAAACTTTGCACAATAAAGTTGTAATCTACTACTTGTCATCCTCAAACGGATGGACAAACTGAAGTTGTAAATAGAACTTTGGGAACACTTTTGCGTGCTATTCTTAAAAGAACTTGGATTGACATTTCTATGGACTTTATTTTGGGGTTGCCTAGGACTAAGAAGGGGAGGGATTCTATTTATGGATTACTTTATGGGCTAAACTTTGCACAATAAAGTTGTAATCTACTACTTGTCATCCTCAAACGGATGGACAAACTGAAGTTGTAAATAGAACTTTGGGAACACTTTTGCGTGCTATTCTTAAAAGAACTTGGATTGACATTTCTATGGACTTTATTTTGGGGTTGCCTAGGACTAAGAAGGGGAGGGATTCTATTTATGGATTACTTTATGGGCTAAACTTTGCACAATAAAGTTGTAATCTACTACTTGTCATCCTCAAACGATGGACAAACTGAAGTTGTAAATAGAACTTTGGGAACACTTTTGCGTGCTATTCTTAAAAGAACTTGGATTGACATTTCTATGGACTTTATTTTGGGGTTGCCTTGGACTAAGAAGGGGAGGGATTCTATTTATGGATTACTTTATGGGCTAAACTTTGCACAATAAAGTTGTAATCTACTACTTGTCATCCTCAAACGGATGGACAAACTGAAGTTGTAAATAGAACTTTGGGAACACTTTTGCGTGCTATTCTTAAAAGAACTTGGATTGACATTTCTATGGACTTTATTTTGGGGTTGCCTAGGACTAAGAAGGGGAGGGATTCTATTTATGGATTACTTTATGGGCTAAACTTTGCACAATAAAGTTGTAATCTACTACTTGTCATCCTCAAACGGATGGACAAACTGAAGTTGTAAATAGAACTTTGGGAACACTTTTGCGTGCTATTCTTAAAAGAACTTGGATTGACATTTCTATGGACTTTATTTTGGGGTTGCCTAGGACTAAGAAGGGGAGGGATTCTATTTATGGATTACTTTATGGGCTAAACTTTGCACAATAAAGTTGTAATCTACTACTTGTCATCCTCAAACGGATGGACAAACTGAAGTTGTAAATAGAACTTTGGGAACACTTTTGCGTGCTATTCTTAAAAGAACTTGGATTGACATTTCTATGGACTTTATTTTGGGGTTGCCTAGGACTAAGAAGGGGAGGGATTCTATTTATGGATTACTTTATGGGCTAAACTTTGCACAATAAAGTTGTAATCTACTACTTGTCATCCTCAAACGGATGGACAAACTGAAGTTGTAAATAGAACTTTGGGAACACTTTTGCGTGCTATTCTAAAAAGAACTTGATTGACATTTCTATGACTTTATTTTTGGGGTTGCTAGGACTAAGAAGGGAGGGATTCTATTTCTATGGATTACTTTATGGTCAACTTGCACAATAAAGTTGGGTACACTTGCATCTAGGCTTAAAAGAAAACTTGTAAATAGGGGAGGGTGAATTCTTAAGATTACTTGGATTACTTGTCAATTTATTTTGTTGCCTAACTTAAGAAGGGAGGCATTTTATTTATGGATTTATGGGCTAACTTTGCACAATAAGTTGTAATCTACTACTTGTCATCCTCAAACGGATGGACAAACTGAAGTTGTAAATAGAACTTTGGAACAACTTTTGCGTGCTATTTCTTAAAAGAACTTGGATTGACATTTTCTATGGACTTTATTTTGGGGTTGCCTAGGACTAAGAAGGGGAGGGATTCTATTTATGGATTACTTTATGGGCTAAACTTTGCACAATAAAGTTGTAATCTACTACTTGTCATCCTCAAACGTATGGACAAACTGAAGTTGTAAATAGAACTTTGGGAACACTTTTGCGTGCTATTCTTAAAAGAACTTGGATTGACATTTCTATGGACTTTATTTTGGGGTTGCCTAGGACTAAGAAGGGGAGGGATTCTATTTATGGATTACTTTATGGGCTAAACTTTGCACAATAAAGTTGTAATCTACTACTTGTCATCCTCAAACGAATGGACAAACAGAAGTTGTAAATAGAACTTTGGGAACACTTTTGCGTGCTATTCTTAAAAAGAACTTGGATTGACATTTCTATGGACTTTATTTTGGGGTTGCCTAGGACTAAGAAGGGGAGGGATTCTATTTATGGATTACTTTATGGGCTAAACTTTGCACAATAAAGTTGTAATCTACTACTTGTCATCCTCAAACGGATGGACAAACTGATGTTGTAAATAGAACTTTGGGAACACTTTTGCGTGCTATTCTTAAAAGAACTTGGATTGACATTTCTATGGACTTTATTTTGGGGTTGCCTAGGACTAAGAAGGGGAGGGATTATATTTATGGATTACTTTATGGGCTAAACTTTGCACAATAAAGTTGTAATCTACTACTTGTCATCCTCAAACGAATGGACAAACTGAAGTTGTAAATAGAACTTTGGGAACACTTTTGCGTGCTATTCTTAAAAGAACTTGGATTGACATTTCTATGGACTTTATTTTGGGGTTGCCTAGGACTAAGAAGGGGAGGGATTCTATTTATGGATTACTTTATGGGCTAAACTTTGCACAATAAAGTTGTAATCTACTACTTGTCATCCTCAAACGGATGGACAAACTGAAGTTGTAAATAGAACTTTGGGAACACTTTTGCGTGCTATTCTTAAAAGAACTTGGATTGACATTTCTATGGACTTTATTTTGGGGTTGCCTAGGACTAAGAAGGGGAGGGATTCTATTTATGGATTACTTTATGCGCTAAACTTTGCACAATAAAGTTGTAATCTACTACTTGTCATCCTCAAACGGATGGACAAACTGAAGTTGTAAATAGAACTTTGGGAACACTTTTGCATGCTATTCTTAAAAGAACTTGGATTGACATTTCTATTGAATTTATTTTGGGGTTGCCTAGGACTAAGAAGGGGAGGGATTCTATTTATGGATTACTTTAGGGGCTAAAATTTGCACAATAAAGTTGTAATCTACTACTTGTCATCCTCAAACGGATGGACAAACAGAAGTTGTAAATAGAACTTTGGGAACACTTTTGCGTGCTATTCTTAAAAGAACTTGGATTGACATTTCTATGGACTTTATTTTGGGGTTGCCTTGGACTAAGAAGGGGAGGGATTATATTTATGGATTACTTTATGGGCTAAACTTTGCACAATAAAGTTGTAATCTACTACTTGTCATCCTCAAACGGATGGACAAACTGAAGTTGTAAATAGAACTTTGGGAACACTTTTGCGTGCTATTCTTAAAAGAACTTGGATTGACATTTCTATGGACTTTATTTTGGGGTTGCCTAGGACTAAGAAGGGGAGAGATTCTATTTATGGATTACTTTATGGGCTAAACTTTGCACAATAAAGTTGTAATCTACTACTTGTCATCCTCAAACGGATGGACAAACTGAAGTTGTAAATAGAACTTTGGGAACACTTTTGCGTGCTATTCTTAAAAGAACTTGGATTGACATTTCTATGGACTTTATTTTGGGGTTGTCTAGGACTAAGAAGGGGAGGGATTCTATTTATGGATTACTTTATGGGCTAAACTTTGCACAATAAAGTTGTAATCTACTACTTGTCATCCTCAAACGGATGGACAAACTGAAGTTGTAAATAGAACTTTGGAACACTTTTGCGTGCTATTCTTAAAAAGAACTTGGATTGACATTTCTATGGACTTTATTTTGGGGTTGCCTTGGACTAAGAAGGGGAGGGATTATATTTATGGATTACTTTATGGGCTAAACTTTGCACATAAAGTTGTAATCTACAACTTGTCATCCTCAAACGGATGGACAAACTGAAGTTGTCAATAGAACTTTTAGGTACACTTTTGCGTGCTATTCTTAAAAAGAACTTGGAATGACATTTCTATGTACTTTATTTTGGGGTTGCCTAGGACTAAGAAGGGGAGGGATTCTATTTTTGGATTACTTTATGGGCTAAACTTTGCACAATAAACTTTGGGTACACTTTCGCGTGCTATTCTTAAAAGAACTTGGATTGACATTTCTATGGAATTTATTTTGGGGTTGCCTAGGACTAAGAAGGGGAAGGATTATATTTATGGATTACTTTCTGGGCTAAACTTGGCACAATATTGTTGTATCTACTATAAGAAGGGGAGGGATTATATTTATGGATTACTTTATGGGCTAAACTTTGCACAATAAAGTTGTAATCTACTACTTGTCATCCTCAAACGGATGGACAAACTGAAGTTGTAAATAGAACTTTGGGAACACTTTTGCGTGCTATTCTTAAAAGAACTTGGATTGACATTTCTATGATTTATTTGGGGTTGCCTAGGACTAAGAAGGGAAGGATTATATTTATGGATTACTTTATGGGCCAAACTTGGCACAATATTTTTGTATCTTCTATAAGAAGGGGAGGGATTATATTTATGGATTACTTTATGGCTAAACTTTGCACAATAAAGTTGTAATCTACTACTTGTCATCCTCAAACGGATGGACAAACTGAAGTTGTAAATAGAACTTTGGGAACACTTTTGCGTGCTATTCTTAAAAGAACTTGGATTGACAATTCTATGGACTTTATTTTGGGTTGCCTAGGACTAAGAAGGGGAGGGATTCTATTTATGGATTACTTTATGGGCTTAACTTTGCACAATAAAGTTGTAATCTACTACTTGTCATCCTCAAACGGATGGACAAACTGAAGTTGTAAATAGAACTTTGGGAACACTTTTGCGTGCTATTCTTAAAAGAACTTGGATTGACATTTCTATGGACTTTATTTTGGGGTTGCCTAGGACTAAGAAGGGGAGGGATTCTATTTATGGATTACTTTATGGGCTAAACTTTGCACAATAAAGTTGTAATCTACTACTTGTCATCCTCAAACGGATGGACAAACAGAAGTTGTAAATAGAACTTTGGGAACACTTTTGCGTGCTATTCTTAAAAGCACTTGGATTGACATTTCTATGGACTTTATTTTGAGGTTGCCTTAGACTAAGAGGGGAGGGATTATATTTATGGATTACTTTATGGGCTAAACTTTGCACAATAAAGTTGTAATCTACTACTTGTCATCCTCAACGGATGGACAAACTGAAGTTGTAATAGAACTTTGGGAACACTTTTGCGTGCTATTCTTAAAAGAACTTGGATTGACATTTCTATGGACTTTATTTTGGGTTGCCTAGGACTAAGAAGGGGAGGGATTCTATTTATGGATTACTTTATGGGCTAAAATTTGCACAATAAAGTTGTAATCTACTACTTGTCATCCTCAAACGGATGGACAAACTGAGTTGTAAATAGAACTTTGGGAACACTTTTGCGTGCTATTCTTAAAAGAACTTGGATGACATTTCTATGGACTTTATTTGGGGTTGCGTAGGACTAAGAAGGGGAGGGATTCTATTTATGGATTACTTTATGGGCTAAACTTGCACAATAAAGTTGTAATCTACTACTTGTCATCCTCAAACGGAATGGACAAAACTGAAGTTGTAAATAGAACTTTGGGAACACTTTTGCGTGCTATTCTTAAAAGAACTTGGATTGACATTTCTATTGACTTTATTTTGGTGTTGCCTTGACTAAGAAGGGGAGGGATTATATTTATGGGCTAAACTTTGCACATAAAGTTCTAATCTACAACTTGTCATCCTCAAACGGATGGACAAGCTGAAGTTGTCAATAGAACTTTTGGGTACACTTTGCGTGCTATTGTTAAAAAGAACTTGGAATGACATTTCTATTACTTTATTTTGGGGTTGCCTAGGACTAAGAAGGGGAGAGATTCTATTTTTGGATTACTTTATGGCTAAAACTTTGCACAATAAACTTTGGGTACACTTTCGCGTGCTATTCTTAAAAGAACTTGGATTGACATTTCTATGGACTTTATTTTGGGGTTGCCTAGGACTAAGTATCTACTATAAGAAGAGGAGGGATTATATTTATGGATTACTTTATGGGCTAAACTTTGCACAATAAAGTTGTAATCTACTACTTGCCATCCTCAAACGGATGGATAAACTGAAGTTGTAAATAGAACTTTGGGAACACTTTTGCGTGCTATTCTTAAAGAACTTGGATTGACATTTCTATGGACTTTATTTTGGGTTGCCTAGGACTTAGAAGGGGAGGGATTCTATTTATGGATTACTTTATGGGCTAAACTTTGCACAATAAAGTTGTAATCTACTACTTGTCATCCTCAAACGGATGGACAAACAGAAGTTGTAATAGAACTTTGGGAACACTTTGCGTGCTATTCTTAAAAAGAACTTGGATTGACATTCTATGGACTTTATTTTGGGGTTGCCTTGGACTAAGAAGGGAGGGATTATATTTTTGGATTACTTTATGGGCTAAACTTTGCACAATAAAGTTGTAATCTACTACTTGTCATCCTCAAACGGATGGACAAACAGAAGTTGTAAATAGAACTTTGGGAACACTTTTGCGTGCTATTCTTAAAAAGACTTGGATTGACATTTCTATGGACTTTATTTTGGGTTGCCTTGGACTAAGAAGGGGAGGGATTATATTTATGGATTACTTTATGGGCTAAACTTTGCACAATAAAGTTGTAATCTACTACTGTCATCCTCAAACGGATGGACAAACTGAAGTTGTAAATAGAACTTTGGGAACACTTTTGCGTGCTATTCTTAAAAGAACTTGGATTGACATTTCTATGGACTTTATTTTGGGGTTGCCTAGGACTAAGAAGGGGAGAGATTCTATTTATGGATTACTTTATGGGCTAAACTTTGCACAATAAAGTTGTAATCTACTACTTTGTCATCCTCAAACGGATGGACAAACTGAAGTTGTAAATAGAACTTTGGGAACACTTTTGCGTGCTATTCTTAAAGAACTTGGATTGACATTTCTATGGACTTTATTTTGGGGTTGTCTAGGACTAAGAAGGGGAGAGATTCTATTTATGGATTACTTTATGGGCTAAACTTTGCACAATAAAGTTGTAATCTACTACTTGTCATCCTCAAACGGATGGAAAAACTGAAGTTGTAAATAGAACTTTGGAACACTTTTGCGTGCTATTCTTAAAAAGAACTTGGATTGACATTTCTATGGACTTTATTTTGGGGTTGCCTTGGACTAAGAAGGGGAGGGATTATATTTATGGATTACTTTATGGCTAAACTTTGCACATAAAGTTGTAATCTACAACTTGTCATCCTCAAACGGATGGACAAACTGAAGTTGTCAATAGAACTTTTGGGTACACTTTTGCGTGCTATTCTTAAAAGAACTTGGAATGACATTTCTATGTACTTTATTTGGGGTTGCCTAGGACTAAGAAGGGGAGGGATTCTATTTTTGGATTACTTTATGGGCTAAACTTTGCACAATAAACTTTGGGTACACTCTATTCTTAAAAGAACTTGGATTGACATTTCTATGGAATTTATTTTGGGGTTGCCTAGGACTAAGAAGGGGAAGGATTATATTTATGGATTACTTTATGGGCTAAACTTGGCACAATATTGTTGTATCTACTATAAGAAGGGGAGGGATTATATTTATGGATTACTTTATGGGCTAAACTTTGCACAATAAAGTTGTAATCTACTACTTGTCATTCTCAACGGATGGACAAACTGAAGTTGTAAATAGAACTTTGGGAACACTTTTGCGTGCTATTCTTAAAAGAACTTGGATTGACATTTCTATGGAATTTATTTTGGGGTTGCCTAGGACTAAGAAGGGGAAGGATTATATTTATGGATTACTTTATGGGCCAAACTTGGCACAATATTTTTGTATCTACTATAAGAAGGGGAGGGATTATATTTATGGATTACTTTATGGGCTAAACTTTGCACAATAAAGTTGTAATCTACTACTTGTCATCCTCAAACGGATGGACAAACTGAAGTTGTAAATAGAACTTTGGGAACACTTTTGCGTGCTATTCTTAAAAGAACTTGGATTGACAATTCTATGGACTTTATTTTGGGGTTGCCTAGGACTAAGAAGGGGAGGGATTTTATTTATGGATTACTTTATGGGCTAAACTTTGCACAATAAAGTTGTAATCTACTACTTGTCATCCTCAAACGGATGGACAAACTGAAGTTGTAAATAGAACTTTGGGAACACTTTTGCGTGCTATTCTTAAAAGAACTTGGATTGACATTTCTATGGACTTTATTTTGGGGTTGCCTAGGACTAAGAAGGGAGGGATTCTATTTATGGATTACTTTATGGGCTAAACTTTGCACAATAAAGTTGTAATCTACTACTTGTCATCCTCAAACGGATGGACAAACAGAAGTTGTAAATAGAACTTTGGGAACACTTTTGCGTGCTATTCTTAAAAAGAACTTGGATTGACATTTCTATGGACTTTATTTTTGGGTTGCCTTAGACTAAGAAGGGGAGGGATTATATTTATGGATTACTTTATGGGCTAAACTTTGCACAATAAAGTTGTAATCTACTACTTGTCATCCTCAAACGGATGGACAAACTGAAGTTGTAAATAGAACTTTGGGAACACTTTTGCGTGCTATTCTTAAAAGAACTTGGATTGACATTTCTATGGACTTTATTTTGGGGTTGCCTAGGACTAAGAAGGGGAGGGATTCTATTTATGGATTACTTTATGGGCTAAAATTTGCACAATAAAGTTGTAATCTACTACTTGTCATCCTCAAACGGATGGACAAACTGAAGTTGTAAATAGAACTTTGGGAACACTTTTGCGTGCTATTCTTAAAAGAACTTGGATTGACATTTCTATGGACTTTATTTTGGGGTTGCGTAGGACTAAGAAGGGGAGGGATTCTATTTATGGATTACTTATGGGCTAAACTTTGCACAATAAAGTTGTAATCTACTACTTGTCATCCTCAAACGGATGGACAAACTGAAGTTGTAAATAGAACTTTGGGAACACTTTTGCGTGCTATTCTTAAAAAGAACTTGGATTGACATTTCTATTGACTTTATTTTGGTGTTGCCTTGGACTAAGAAGGGGAGGGATTATATTTATGGGCTAAACTTTGCACATAAAGTTCTAATCTACAACTTGTCATCCTCAAACGGATGGACAAGCTGAAGTTGTCAATAGAACTTTTGGGTACACTTTTGCGTGCTATTCTTAAAAAGAACTTGGAATGACATTTCTATGTACTTTATTTTGGGGTTGCCTAGGACTAAGAAGGGGAGAGATTCTATTTTTGGATTACTTTATGGGCTAAACTTTGCACAATAAACTTTGGGTACACTTTCGCGTGCTATTCTTAAAAGAACTTGGATTGACATTTCTATGGACTTTATTTTGGGGTTGCCTAGGACTAAGAAGGGGAAGGATTATATTTATGGATTACTTTATGGGCTAAACATGGCACAATATTGTTGTATCTACTATAAGAAGAGGAGGGATTATATTTATGGATTACTTTATGGGCTAAACTTTGCACAATAAAGTTGTAATCTACTACTTGCCATCCTCAAACGGATGGATAAACTGAAGTTGTAAATAGAACTTTGGGAACACTTTTGCGTGCTATTCTTAAAAGAACTTGGATTGACATTTCTATGGACTTTATTTTGGGGTTGCCTAGGACTTAGAAGGGGAGGGATTCTATTTATGGATTACTTTATGGGCTAAACTTTGCACAATAAAGTTGTAATCTACTACTTGTCATCCTCAAACGGATGGACAAACAGAAGTTGTAAATAGAACTTTGGGAACACTTTTGCGTGCTATTCTTAAAAAGAACTTGGATTGACATTTCTATGGACTTTATTTTGGGGTTGCCTTGGACTAAGAAGGGGAGGGATTATATTTTTGGATTACTTTATGGGCTAAACTTTGCACAATAAAGTTGTAATCTACTACTTGTCATCCTCAAACGGATGGACAAACTGAAGTTGTAAATAGAACTTTGGGAACACTTTTGCGTGCTATTCTTAAAAGAACTTGGATTGACATTTCTATGGACTTTATTTTGGGGTTGCCTAGGACTAAGAAGGGGAGGGATTCTATTTATGGATTACTTTATGGGCTAAACTTTGCACAATAAAGTTGTAATCTACTACTTGTCATCCTCAAACGGATGGACAAACTGAAGTTGTAAATAGAACTTTGGAAAGACTTTTGCGTGCTATTCTTAAAAGAACTTGGATTGACATTTCTATGGACTTTATTTTGGGGTTGCCTAGGACTAAAAAGGGGAGGGATTCTATTTATGGATTACTTTATGGCTAAACTTTGCACAATAAAGTTGTAATCTACTACTTGTCATCCTCAAACGGATGGACAAACTGAAGTTGTAAATAGAACTTTGGGAACACTTTTGCGTGCTATTCTTAAAAAGAACTTGGATTGACATTTCTATGGACTTTATTTTGGGGTTGCCTTGGACTAAGAAGGGGAGGGATTATATTTATGGATTACTTTATGGGCTAAACTTTGCACATAAAGTTGTAATCTACAACTTGTCATCCTCAAACGGATGGACAAACTGAAGTTGTCAATAGAACTTTTGGGTACACTTTTGCGTGCTATTCTTAAAAAGAACTTGGAATGACATTTCTATGTACTTTATTTTGGGGTTGCCTAGGACTAAGAAGGGGAGAGATTCTATTTTTGGATTACTTTATGGGCTAAACTTTGCACAATAAACTTTGGGTACACTTTCGCGTGCTATTCTTTAAAGAACTTGGATTGACATTTCTATGGACTTTATTTGGGGTTGCCTAGGACTAAGAAGGGGAAGGATTATATTTATGGATTACTTTATGGGCTAAACTTGGCACAATATTGTTGTATCTACTATAAGAAGGGAAGGGATTATATTTATGGATTACTTTATGGGCTAAACTTTGCACAATAAAGTTGTAATCTACTACTTGTCATCCTCAAACGGATGGACAAACTGAAGTTGTAAATAGAACTTTGGGAACACTTTTGCGTGCTATTCTTAAAAGAACTTGGATTGACATTTCTATGGACTTTATTTTGGGGTTGCCTAGGACTTAGAAGGGGAGGGATTCTATTTATTGATTACTTTATGGGCTAAACTTTGCACAATAAAGTTGTAATCTACTACTTGTCATCCTCAAACGGATGGACAAACTGAAGTTGTAAATATAACTTTGGGAACACTTTTGCGTGCTATTCTTAAAAGAACTTGGATTGACATTTCTATGGAATTTATTTTGGGGTTGCCTAGGACTAAGAAGGGGAGGGATTATATTTATGGATTACTTTATGGGCTAAACTTTGCACAATAAAGTTGTAATCTACTACTTGTCATCCTCAAACGGATGGACAAACTGAAGTTGTAAATAGAACTTTGGGAACACTTTTGCGTGCTATTCTTAAAAGAACTTGGATTGACATTTCTATGGACTTTATTTTGGGGTTGCCTAGGACTAAGAAGGGGAGGGATTCTATTTATGGATTACTTTATGGGCTAAACTTTGCACAATAAAGTTGTAATCTACTACTTGTCATCCTCAAACGGATGGACAAACTGAAGTTGTAAATAGAACTTTGGGAACACTTTTGCGTGCTATTCTTAAAAGAACTTGGATTGACATTTCTATGGACTTTATTTTGGGGTTGCCTAGGACTAAGAAGGGGAGGGATTCTATTTATGGATTACTTTATGGGCTAAACTTTGCACAATAAAGTTGTAACCTACTACTTGTCATCCTCAAACGAAGGACAAACTGAAGTTGTAAATAGAACTTTGGGAACACTTTTGCGTGTTATTCTTAAAAAAACTTGGATTGACATTTCTATGGACTTTATTTGGGGTTGCGTTGGACTAAGAAGGGGAGGGATTATATTTATGGATTACTTTATGGGCTAAACTTTGCACATAAAGTTGTAATCTACAACTTGTCATCCTCAAACGGATGGACAAACTGAAGTTGTCAATAGAACTTTTGGGTACACTTTTGCGTGCTATTCTTAAAAAGAACTTGGAATGACATTTCTATGTACTTTATTTTGGGGTTGCCTAGGACTAAGAAGGGGAGGGATTCTATTTTTGGATTACTTTATGGGCTAAACTTTGCACAATAAACTTTGGGTACACTTTCGCGTGCTATTATTAAAAGAACTTGGATTGACATTTCTATGGACTTTATTTTGCGGTTTCCTAGGACTAAGAAGGGGAGGGATTATATTTATGGATTACTTTATGGGCTAAACTTGGCACAATATTGTTGTATCTACTATAAGAAGGGGAGGGATTATATTTATGGATTACTTTATGGGCTAAACTTTGCACAATAAAGTTGTAATCTACTACTTGTCATCCTCAAACGGATGGACAAACTGAAGTTGTAAATAGAACTTTGGGAACACTTTTGCGTGCTATTCTTAAAAGAACTTGGATTGACATTTCTATGGACTTTATTTTGGGGTTGCCTATGACTAAGAAGGGGAGAGATTCTATTTATGGATTACTTTATGGGCTAAACTTTGCACAATAAAGTTGTAATCTACTACTTGTCATCCTCAAACGGATGGACAAACTGAAGTTGTAAATAGAACTTTGGGAACACTTTTGCGTGCTATTCTTAAAAGAACTTGGATTGACATTTCTATGGACTTTATTTTGGGGTTGCCTAGGACTAAGAAGGGGAGGGATTCTATTTATGGATTACTTTATGGGCTAAACTTTGCACAATAAAGTTGTAATCTACTACTTGTCATCCTCAAACGGATGGACAAACTGAAGTTGTAAATATAACTTTTGGAACACTTTTGCGTGCTATTCTTAAAAGAACTTGGATTGACATTTCTATGGACTTTATTTTGGGTTGCCTGGGACTAAGAAGGGGAGGGATTATATTTATGGATTACTTTATGGGCTAAACTTTGCACAATAAAGTTGTAATCTACTACTTGTCATCCTCAAACGGATGGACAAACTGAAGTTGTCAATAGAACTTTGGGTACATTTTTGCGTGCTATTCTTAAAAAGAACTTGGATTGACATTTCTATGGACTTTATTTTACTTTGGGAACACTTTTGCGTGCTATTCTTAAAAGAACTTGGATTGACATTTCTATGGACTTTATTTTGGGGTTGCGTAGGACTAAGAAGGGGAGGGATTCTATTTATGGATTACTTTATGGGCTAAACTTTGCACAATAAAGTTGTAATCTACTACTTGTCATCCTCAAACGGATGGAAAAACTGAAGTTGTAAATAGAACTTTGGGAACACTTTTGCATGCTATTCTTAAAAAGAACTTGGATTGACATTTCTATGGACTTTATTTTGGGGTTGCCTAGGACTAAGAAGGGAAGGGATTCTATTTTTGGATTACTTTATGGGCTAAACTTTGCTCAATATTTTTGTAATCTACCACTTGTCATCCTGAAACGGATGGACAAACTGAAGTTGTCAATAGAACTTTGGGTACACTTTTGCGTGCTATTCTTAAAAAGAACATGGATTGACATTTCTATGGACTTTATTTTGGGGTTTCCTAGGACTAAGAAGGGGAGGGATTCTATTTTTGGATTACTTTATGGGCTAAACTTTGCACAATAAAGTTGTAATCTACTACTTGTCATCCTCAAACGGATGGACAAACTGAAGTTGTAAATAGAACTTTGGGAACACTTTTGCGTGCTATTCTTAAAAGAACTTGGATTGACATTTCTATGGACTTTATTTTGGGGTTTCCTTGGACTAAGAAGGGGAGGGATTCTATTTATGGATTACTTTATGGGCTAAACTTTGCACAATAAAGTTGTAATCTACTACTTGTCATCCTCAAACGGATGGACAAACTGAAGTTGTAAATAGAACTTTGGGAACACTTTTGCGTGCTATTCTTAAAAAGAACTTGGATTGACATTTCTATGGACTTTATTTTGGGGTTGCCTTGGACTAAGAAGGGGAGGGATTATATTTATGGATTACTTTATGGGCTAAACTTTGCACAATAAAGTTGTAATCTACTACTTGTCATCCTCAAACGGATGGACAAACTGAAGTTGTAAATAGAACTTTGGGAACACTTTTGCGTGCTAATCTTAAAAAGAACTTGGATTGACATTTCTATGGATTTTATTTTGGGGTTGCCTAGTACTAAGAAGGGAAGGGATTCTATTTTTGATTACTTTATGGGCTAAACTTTGCTCAATATTGTTGTAATCTACTACTTGTCATCCTCAAACGGATGGACAAACTGAAGTTGTCAATAGAACTTTGGGTACACTTTTGCGTTCTATTCTTAAAAAGAACTTGGATTGACATTTCTATGGACTTTATTTTGGGTTACCTAGGACTAAGAAGGGGAGGGATTGTATTTTTGGATTACTTTATGGGCTAAACTTTGCTCAATATTGTTGTAATCTACTACTTGTCATCCTCAAAAGGATGGACAAACTGAAGTTGTCAATAAAACTTTGGGTACACTTTTGCGTGCTATTCTTAAAAAGAAAATGGATTGACATTTCTATGGACTTTATTTTTTGGTTGCCTAGGACTAAGAAGGGGAGGGATTCTATTTTTGGATTACTTTATGGGCTAAACTTTGCACAATAAAGTTGTAATCTACTACTTGTCATCCTCAAACGGATGGACAAACTGAAGTTGTCAACAGAACTTTTGGGTACACTTTTGCGTGCTATTCTTAAAAAGAACTTGGAATGACATTTCTATGTACTTTATTTTGGGGTTGCCTAGGACTAAGAAGGGGAGAGATTCTATTTTTGGATTACTTTATGGGCTAAACTTTGCACAATAAAATTTCGGTACACTTTCGCGTGCTATTCTTAAAAGAACTTGGATTGACA
Source organism: Primulina eburnea (assembly GCF_022965805.1). Taxonomy (NCBI): domain Eukaryota; kingdom Viridiplantae; phylum Streptophyta; class Magnoliopsida; order Lamiales; family Gesneriaceae; genus Primulina; species Primulina eburnea. The sequence goes on from NW_027331376.1 coordinate 17,453, forward strand.
TTTCTATGGACTTTATTTTGGGGTTGCCTAGGACTAAGAAGGGGAGGGATTATATTTATGGATTACTTTATGGGCTAAACTTTGCACAATATTGTTGTATCTACTATAAAAAGGGGAGGGATTATATTTATGGATTAGTTTATGGGCTAAACTTTGCACAATAAAGTTGTAATCTACTACTTGTCATCCTCAAACGGATGGACAAACTGAAGTTGTAAATAGAACTTTGGGTACACTTTTGCGTGCTATTCTTAAAAAGAACTTGGATTGACATTTCTATGAACTTTATTTTGGGGTTGCCTAGGACTAAGAAGGGGAGGGATTCTATTTATGGATTACTTTATGGGCTAAACACTGCACAATAAAGTTGTAATCTACTACTTGTCATCCTCAAACGGATGGACAAACTGAAGTTGTAAATAGAACTTTGGGAACACTTTTGCGTGCTATTCTTAAAAGAACTTGGATTGACATTTCTATGGACTTTATTTTGGTGTTGCCCAGGACTAAGAAGGGGAGGGATTCTATTTATGGATTACTTTATGGGCTAAACTTTGCACAATAAAGTTGTAATCTACTACTTGTCATCCTCAAACGGATGGACAAACTGAAGTTGTAAATAGAACTTTGGGAACACTTTTGCGTGCTATTCTTAAAAAGAACTTGGATTGACATTTCTATGGACTTTATTTTGGGGTTGCCTAGGACTAAGAAGGGGAGGGATTCTATTTATGGATTACTTTATGGGCTAAACACTGCACAATAAAGTTGTAATCTACTACTTGTCATCCTCAAACGGATGGAAAAACTGAAGATGTAAATAGAACTTTGGGAACACTTTTGCTTGCTATTCTTAAAAGAACTTGGATTGACATTTCTATGGACTTTATTTTGGTGTTGCCTAGGACTAAGAAGGGGAGGGATTCTATTTATGGATTACTTTATGGGCTAAACTTTGCACAATAAAGTTGTAATCTACTACTTGTCATCCTCAAACGGATGGACAAACTGAAGTTGTAAATAGAACTTTGGGAACACTTTTGCGTGCTATTCTTAAAAAGAACTTGGATTGACATTTCTATGGACTTTATTTTGGGGTTGCCTAGGACTAAGAAGGGGAGGGATTCTTAAAAGAACTTGGATTGACATTTCTATGGACTTTATTTTGGGGTTGTCCTAGGACTAAGAAGGGGAGGGATTCTATTTTTGGATTATTTTATGGGCTAAACTTTGCTCAATATTGTTGTAATCTACTACTTGTCATCCTCAAACGGATGGACAAACTGAAGTTGTAAATAGAACTTTGGGTACACTTTTGCGTGCCATTCTTTAAAAGAACTTGGATTGACATTTCTATGGACTTTATTTTGGGGTTGTCTAGGACTAAGAAGGGGAGGGATTCTATTTTTGGATTACTTTATGGGCTAAACTTTGCTAACTGAAGTTGTAAAAGACTTTGGGCTAAAATTTGCACATATTGTTGTAATCTACTACTTGTCATCCTCAAACGGATGGACAAACTGAAGTTGTCAATAGAACTTTGGGTACACTTTTGCGTGCTATTCTTAAAAAGAACTTGGATTGACATTTCTATGGACTTTATTTTGGGGTTGCCTAGGACTAAGAAGCGGAGGGATTCTATTTTTGGATTACTTTACGGGCTAAACTTTGCTCAATATTGTTGTAATCTACTACTTGTCATCCTCAAACGGATGGACAAACTGAAGTTGTAAATAGAACTTTGGGTACACTTTTGCGTGCTATTCTTAAAAGAACTTGGAATGACATTTCTATGGACTTTATTTTGGGGTTGCCTAGGACTAAGAAGGGGAGGGATTATATTTTTGGATTACTTTATGGGCTAAACTTTGCTCAATATTTTTGAAATCTACTACTTGTCATCCTCAAACGGATGGACAAACTGAAGTTGTAAATAGAACTTTGCGAACACTTTTGCGTGCTATTCTTAAAAAGAACTTGGATTGACATTTCTATGGACTTTATTTTGGTGTTGCCTAGGACTAAGAAGGGGAGAGATTCTATTTTTGGATTACTTTATGGGCTAAACTTTGCACAATAAATTTGTAATCTACTACTTGTCATCCTCAAACGGATGGACAAACTGAAGTTGTCAATAGAACTTTTGGGTACACTTTTGCGTGCTATTCTTAAAAAGATCTTGGATTGACATTTCTATGGACTTTATTTTTGGGTTGCCTACGACTAAGAAGGGAGGGATTCTTAAAAGAACTTGGATTGACATTTCTATGGACTTTATTTTGGGGTTGCCTAGGACTAAGAAGGGGAGGGATTATATTTTTGGATTACTTTATGGGCTAAACTTTGCACAATAAAGTTATAATCTACTACTTGTCATCCTCAAACGGATGGACAAAATGAAGTTGTCAATAGAACTTTTGGGTACACTTTTGCGTGCTATTCTTAAAAAGAACTTGGAATGACATTTCTATGTACTTTATTTTGGGGTTGCCTAGGACTAAGAAGGGGAGGGATTCTATTTTTGGATTACTTTATGGGCTAAACTTTGCACAATAAACTTTGGGTACACTTTCGCGTGCTATTCTTAAAAGAACTTGGATTGACATTTCTATGGACTTTATTTTGGGGTTGCCTAGGGCTAAGAAAGGGAGGGATTCTATTTATGGATTACTTTATGGGCTAAACTTTGCACAATAAAGTTGTAATCTATTACTTGTCATCCTCAAACGGATGGACAAACTGAAGTTGTAAATAGAACTTTGGGAACACTTTTGCGTGCTATTCTTAAAAGAACTTGGATTGACATTTCTATAAACTTTATTTTGGGGTTGCCTAGGACTAAGAAGGGGAGGGATTCTATTTATGGATTACTTTATGGGCTAAACTTTGCACAATAAAGTTGTAATCTACTACTTGTCATCCTCAAACGGATGGACAAACAGAAGTTGTAAATAGAACTTTGGGAACACTTTTGCGTGCTATTCTTAAAAAGAACTTGGATTGACATTTCTATGGACTTTATTTTGGGGTTGCCTTGGACTAAGAAGGGGAGGGATTATATTTATGGATTACTTTATGGGCTAAACTTTGCACATAAAGTTGTAATCTACAACTTGTCATCCTCAAACGGATGGACAAACTGAAGTTGTCAATAGAACTTTGGGTACACTTTTGCGTGCTATTCTTAAAAAGAACTTGGATTGACATTTCTATGGACTTTATTTTACTTTGGGAACACTTTTGCGTGCTATTCTTAAAAGAACTTAGATTGACATTTCTATGGACTTTATTTTGGGGTTGCCTAGTACTAAGAAGGGGAGGGATTCTATTTATGGATTACTTTATGGGCTAAACTTTGCACAATAAAGTTGTAATCTACTACTTGTCATCCTCAAACGGATGGACAAACTGAAGTTGTAAATAGAACTTATGGAACACTTTTGCGTGCTATTCTTAAAAAGAACTTGGATTGACATTTCTATGGACTTTATTTTGGGGCTGCCTAGGACTAAGAAGGGAAGGGATTCTATTTTTGGATTACTTTATGGGCTAAACTTTGCTCAATATTGTTGTAATCTACTACTTGTCATCCTCAAACGGATGGACAAACTGAAGTTGTCAATAGAACTTTGGGTACACTTTTGCGTGCTATTCTTAAAAAGAACATGGATTGACATTTCTATGGACTTTATTTTGGGGTTGCCTAGGACTAAGAAGGGGAGGGATTCTATTTTTGGATTACTTTATGGGCTAAACTTTGCACAATAAAGTTGTAATCTACTACTTGTCATCCTCAAACGGATGGACAAACTGAAGTTGTAAATAGAACTTTGGGAACACTTTTGCGTGCTATTCTTAAAAAGAACTTGGATTGACATTTCTATGGACTTTATTTTGGGGTTGCCTAGGACTAAGAAGGGGAGGGATTCTTAAAAGAACTTGGATTGACATTTCTATGGACTTTATTTTGGGGTTGCCTAGGACTAAGAAGGGGAGGGATTCTATTTTTGGATTATTTTATGGGCTAAACTTTGCTCAATATTGTTGTAATCTACTACTTGTCATCCTCAAACGGATGGACAAACTGAAGTTGTAAATAGAACTTTGGGTACACTTTTGCGTGCTATTCTTTAAAAGAACTTGGATTGACATTTCTATGGACTTTATTTTGGGGTTGTCTAGGACTAAGAAGGGGAGGGATTCTATTTTTGGATTACTTTATGGGCTAAACTTTGCTAACTGAAGTTGTAAACAGAACTTTGGGCTAAAATTTGCACAATATTGTTGTAATCTACTACTTGTCATTCTCAAACGGATGGACAAACTGAAGTTGTCAATAGAACTTTGGGTACACTTTTGCGTGCTATTCTTAAAAAGAACTTGGATTGACATTTCTATGGACTTTATTTTGGGTTTGCCTAGGACTAAGAAGGGGAGGGATTCTATTTTTGGATTACTTTACGGGCTAAACTTTGCTCAATATTGTTGTAATCTACTACTTGTCATCCTCAAACGGATGGACAAACTGAAGTTGTAAATAGAACTTTGGGTACACTTTTGCGTGCTATTCTTAAAAGAACATGGAATGACATTTCTATGGACTTTATTTTGGGGTTGCCTAGGACTAAGAAGGGGAGGGATTATATTTTTGGATTACTTTATGGGCTAAACTTTGCTCAATATTGTTGAAATCTACTACTTGTCATCCTCAAACGGATGGACAAACTGAAGTTGTAAATAGAACTTTGGGAACACTTTTGCATGCTATTCTTAAAAATAACTTGGATTGACATTTCTATGGACTTTATTTTGGGGTTTCCTAGGACTAAGAAGAGAAGGAATTCTATTTTTGGATTACTTTATGGGCTAAACTTTGCTCAATATTGTTGTAATCTACTACTTGTCATCCTCAAACGGATGGACAAACTGAAGTTGTCAATAGAACTTTGGGTACACTTTTGCGTGCTATTCTTAAAAAGAACATGGATTGACATTTCTATGGACTTTATTTTGGGGTTGCCTAGGACTAAGAAGGGGAGGGATTCTATTTTTGGATAACTTTATTGGCTAAACTTTGCACAATAAAGTTGTAATCTACTACTTGTCATCCTCAAACGGATGGACAAACTGAAGTTGTCAATAGAACTTTTGGGTACACTTTTGCGTGCTATTCTTAAAAAGATCTTGGATTGACATTTCTATGGACTTTATTTTTGGGTTGCCTAGGACTAAGAAGGGGAGGGATTCTTAAAAGAACTTGAATTGACATTTCTATGGACTTTATTTTGGGGTTGCCTAGGACTAAGAAGGGGAGGGATTATATTTTTGGATTACTTTATGGGCTAAACTTTGCACAATAAAGTTATAATCTACTACTTGTCATCCTCAAACGGATGGACAAAATGAAGTTGTCAATAGAACTTTTGGGTACACTTTTGCGTGCTATTCTTAAAAAGAACTTGGAATGACATTTCTATGTACTTTATTTTGGGGTTGCCTAGGACTAAGAAGGGGAGGGATTCTATTTTTGGATTACTTTATGGGCTAAACTTTGCACAATAAACTTTGGGTACACTTTCGCGTGCTATTCTTAAAAGAACTTGGATTGACATTTCTATGGACTTTATTTTGGGGTTGCCTAGGGCTAAGAAGGGGAGGGATTCTATTTATGGATTACTTTATGGGCTAAACTTTGCACAATAAAGTTGTAATCTACTACTTGTCATCCTCAAACGGATGGACAAACTGAAGTTGTAAATAGAACTTTGGGAACACTTTTGCGTGCTATTCTTAAAAGAACTTGGATTGACATTTCTATAAACTTTATTTTGGGGTTGTCTAGGACTAAGAAGGGGAGGGATTCTATTTATGGATTACTTTATGGGCTAAACTTTGCACAATAAAGTTGTAATCTACTACTTGTCATCCTCAAACGGATGGACAAACAGAAGTTGTAAATAGAACTTTGGGAACACTTTTGCGTGCTATTCTTAAAAAGAACTTGGATTGACGTTTCTATGGACTTTATTTTGGGGTTGCCTTGGACTAAGAAGGGGAGGGATTATATTTATGGATTACTTTATGGGCTAAACTTTGCACATAAAGTTGTAATCTACAACTTGTCATCCTCAAACGGATGGACAAACTGAAGTTGTCAATAGAACTTTGGGTACACTTTTGCGTGCTATTCTTAAAAAGAACTTGGATTGACATTTCTATGGACTTTATTTTACTTTGGGAACACTTTTGCGTGCTATTCTTAAAAGAACTTAGATTGACATTTCTATGGACTTTATTTTGGGGTTGCCTAGTACTAAGAAGGGGAGGGATTCTATTTATGGATTACTTTATGGGCTAAACTTTGCACAATAAAGTTGTAATCTACTACTTGTCATCCTCAAACGGATGGACAAACTGAAGTTGTAAATAGAACTTATGGAACACTTTTGCGTGCTATTCTTAAAAAGAACTTGGATTGACATTTCTATGGACTTTATTTTGGGGCTGCCTAGGACTAAGAAGGGAAGGGATTCTATTTTTGGATTACTTTATGGGCTAAACTTTGCTCAATATTGTTGTAATCTACTACTTGTCATCCTCAAACGGATGGACAAACTGAAGTTGTCAATAGAACTTTGGGTACACTTTGGCGTGCTATTCTTAAAAAGAACATGGATTGACATTTCTATGGACTTTATTTTGGGGTTGCCTAGGACTAAGAAGGGGAGGGATTCTATTTTTGGATTACTTTATGGGCTAAACTTTGCACAATAAAGTTGTAATCTACTACTTGTCATCCTCAAACGGATGGACAAACTGAAGTTGTAAATAGAACTTTGGGAACACTTTTGCGTGCTATTCTTAAAAAGAACTTGGATTGACATTTCTATGGACTTTATTTTGGGGTTGCCTAGGACTAAGAAGGGGAGGGATTCTTAAAAGAACTTGGATTGACATTTCTATGGACTTTATTTTGGGGTTGCCTAGGACTAAGAAGGGGAGGGATTCTATTTTTGGATTATTTTATGGGCTAAACTTTGCTCAATATTGTTGTAATCTACTACTTGTCATCCTCAAACGGATGGACAAACTGAAGTTGTAAATAGAACTTTGGGTACACTTTTGCGTGCTATTCTTTAAAAGAACTTGGATTGACATTTCTATGGACTTTATTTTGGGGTTGTCTAGGACTAAGAAGGGGAGGGATTCTATTTTTGGATTACTTTATGGGCTAAACTTTGCTAACTGAAGTTGTAAACAGAACTTTGGGCTAAAATTTGCACAATATTGTAGTAATCTACTACTTGTCATTCTCAAACGGATGGACAAACTGAAGTTGTCAATAGAACTTTGGGTACACTTTTGCGTGCTATTCTTAAAAAGAACTTGGATTGACATTTCTATGGACTTTATTTTGGGGTTGCCTAGGACTAAGAAGGGGAGGGATTCTATTTTTGGATTACTTTACGGGCTAAACTTTGCTCAATATTGTTGTAATCTACTACTTGTCATCCTCAAACGGATGGACAAACTGAAGTTGTAAATAGAACTTTGGGTACACTTTTGCGTGCTATTCTTAAAAGAACATGGAATGACATTTCTATGGACTTTATTTTGGGGTTGCCTAGGACTAAGAAGGGGAGGGATTATATTTTTGGATTACTTTATGGGCTAAACTTTGCTCAATATTGTTGAAATCTACTACTTGTCATCCTCAAACGGATGGACAAACTGAAGTTGTAAATAGAACTTTGGGAACACTTTTGCATGCTATTTCTTAAAAATAACTTGGATTGACATTTCTATGGACTTTATTTTGGGGTTGCCTAGGACTAAGAAGAGAAGGATTCTATTTTTGGATTACTTTATGGGCTAAACTTTGCTCAATATTGTTGTAATCTACTACTTGTCATCCTCAAACGGATGGACAAACTGAAGTTGTCAATAGAACTTTGGGTACACTTTTGCGTGCTATTCTTAAAAAGAACATGGATTGACATTTCTATGGACTTTATTTTGGGGTTGCCTAGGACTAAGAAGGGGAGGGATTCTATTTTTGGATAACTTTATGGGCTAAACTTTGCACAATAAAGTTGTAATCTACTACTTGTCATCCTCAAACGGATGGACAAACTGAAGTTGTCAATAGAACTTTGGGTACACTTTTGCGTGCTATTCTTAAAAAGAACTTGGATTGACATTTCTATGGACTTTATTTTACTTTGGGAACACTTTTGCGTGCTATTCTTAAAAGAACTTAGATTGACATTTCTATGGACTTTATTTTGGGGTTGCCTAGTACTAAGAAGGGGAGGGATTCTATTTATGGATTACTTTATGGGCTAAACTTTGCACAATAAAGTTGTAATCTACTACTTGTCATCCTCAAACGGATGGACAAACTGAAGTTGTAAATAGAACTTATGGAACACTTTTGCGTGCTATTCTTAAAAAGAACTTGGATTGACATTTCTATGGACTTTATTTTGGGGCTGCCTAGGACTAAGAAGGGAAGGGATTCTATTTTTGGATTACTTTATGGGCTAAACTTTGCTCAATATTGTTGTAATCTACTACTTGTCATCCTCAAACGGATGGACAAACTGAAGTTGTCAATAGAACTTTGGGTACACTTTGGCGTGCTATTCTTAAAAAGAACATGGATTGACATTTCTATGGACTTTATTTTGGGGTTGCCTAGGACTAAGAAGGGGAGGGATTCTATTTTTGGATTACTTTATGGGCTAAACTTTGCACAATAAAGTTGTAATCTACTACTTGTCATCCTCAAACGGATGGACAAACTGAAGTTGTAAATAGAACTTTGGGAACACTTTTGCGTGCTATTCTTAAAAAGAACTTGGATTGACATTTCTATGGACTTTATTTTGGGGTTGCCTAGGACTAAGAAGGGGAGGGATTCTTAAAAGAACTTGGATTGACATTTCTATGGACTTTATTTTGGGGTTGCCTAGGACTAAGAAGGGGAGGGATTCTATTTTTGGATTATTTTATGGGCTAAAATTTGCTCAATATTGTTGTAATCTACTACTTGTCATCCTCAAACGGATGGACAAACTGAAGTTGTAAATAGAACTTTGGGTACACTTTTGCGTGCTATTCTTTAAAAGAACTTGGATTGACATTTCTATGGACTTTATTTTGGGGTTGTCTAGGACTAAGAAGGGGAGGGATTCTATTTTTGGATTACTTTATGGGCTAAACTTTGCTAACTGAAGTTGTAAACAGAACTTTGGGCTAAAATTTGCACAATATTGTTGTAATCTACTACTTGTCATTCTCAAACGGATGGACAAACTGAAGTTGTCAATAGAACTTTGGGTACACTTTTGCGTGCTATTCTTAAAAAGAACTTGGATTGACATTTCTATGGACTTTATTTTGGGGTTGCCTAGGACTAAGAAGGGGAGGGATTCTATTTTTGGATTACTTTACGGGCTAAACTTTGCTCAATATTGTTGTAATCTACTACTTGTCATCCTCAAACGGATGGACAAACTGAAGTTGTAAATAGAACTTTGGGTACACTTTTGCGTGCTATTCTTAAAAGAACATGGAATGACATTTCTATGGACTTTATTTTGGGGTTGCCTAGGACTAAGAAGGGGAGGGATTATATTTTTGGATTACTTTATGGGCTAAACTTTGCTCAATATTGTTGAAATCTACTACTTGTCATCCTCAAACGGATGGACAAACTGAAGTTGTAAATAGAACTTTGGGAACACTTTTGCATGCTATTCTTAAAAATAACTTGGATTGACATTTCTATGGACTTTATTTTGGGGTTGCCTAGGACTAAGAAGAGAAGGAATTCTATTTTTGGATTACTTTATGGGCTAAACTTTGCTCAATATTGTTGTAATCTACTACTTGTCATCCTCAAACGGATGGACAAACTGAAGTTGTCAATAGAACTTTGGGTACACTTTTGCGTGCTATTCTTAAAAAGAACATGGATTGACATTTCTATAGACTTTATTTTGGGGTTGCATAGGACTAAGAAGGGGAGGGATTCTATTTTTGGATAACTTTATGGGCTAAACTTTGCACAATAAAGTTGTAATCTACTACTTGTCATCCTCAAACGGATGGACAAACTGAAGTTGTCAATAGAACTTTTGGGTACACTTTTGCGTGCTATTCTTAAAAAGATCTTGGATTGACATTTCTATGGACTTTATTTTTGGGTTGCCTAGGACTAAGAAGGGGAGGGATTCTTAAAAGAACTTGGATTGACATTTCTATGGACTTTATTTTGGGGTTGCCTAGGACTAAGAAGGGGAGGGATTATATTTTTGGATTACTTTATGGGCTAAACTTTGCACAATAAAGTTATAATCTACTACTTGTCATCCTCAAACGGATGGACAAAATGAAGTTGTCAATAGAACTTTTGGGTACACTTTTGCGTGCTATTCTTAAAAGAACTTGGAATGACATTTCTATGTACTTTATTTTGGGGTTGCCTAGGACTAAGAAGGGGAGGGATTCTATTTTTGGATTACTTTATGGGCTAAACTTTGCACAATAAACTTTGGGTACACTTTCGCGTGCTATTCTTAAAAGAACTTGGATTGACATTTCTATGGACTTTATTTTGGGGTTGCCTAGGGCTAAGAAGGGGAGGGATTCTATTTATGGATTACTTTATGGGCTAAACTTTGCACAATAAAGTTGTAATCTACTACTTGTCATCCTCAAACGGATGGACAAACTGAAGTTGTAAATAGAACTTTGGGAACACTTTTGCGTGCTATTCTTAAAAGAACTTGGATTGACATTTCTATAAACTTTATTTTGGGGTTGCCTAGGACTAAGAAGGGGAGGGATTCTATTTATGGATTACTTTATGGGCTAAACTTTGCACAATAAAGTTGTAATCTACTACTTGTCATCCTCAAACGGATGGACAAACAGAAGTTGTAAATAGAACTTTGGGAACACTTTTGCGTGCTATTCTTAAAAAGAACTTGGATTGACATTTCTATGGACTTTATTTTGGGGTTGCCTTGGACTAAGAAGGGGAGGGATTATATTTATGGATTACTTTATGGGCTAAACTTTGCACATAAAGTTGTAATCTACAACTTGTCATCCTCTAACGGATGGACAAACTGAAGTTGTCAATAGAACTTTGGGTACACTTTTGCGTGCTATTCTTAAAAAGAACTTGGATTGACATTTCTATGGACTTTATTTTACTTTGGGAACACTTTTGCGTGCTATTCTTAAAAGAACTTAGATTGACATTTCTATGGACTTTATTTTGGGGTTGCCTAGTACTAAGAAGGGGAGGGATTCTATTTATGGATTACTTTATGGGCTAAACTTTGCACAATAAAGTTGTAATCTACTACTTGTCATCCTCAAACGGATGGACAAACTGAAGTTGTAAATAGAACTTATGGAACACTTTTGCGTGCTATTCTTAAAAAGAACTTGGATTGACATTTCTATGGACTTTATTTTGGGGCTGCCTAGGACTAAGAAGGGAAGGGATTCTATTTTTGGATTACTTTATGGGCTAAACTTTGCTCAATATTGTTGTAATCTACTACTTGTCATCCTCAAACGGATGGACAAACTGAAGTTGTCAATAGAACTTTGGGTACACTTTTGCGTGCTATTCTTAAAAAGAACATGGATTGACATTTCTATGGACTTTATTTTGGGGTTGCCTAGGACTAAGAAGGGGAGGGATTCTATTTTTGGATTACTTTATGGGCTAAACTTTGCACAATAAAGTTGTAATCTACTACTTGTCATCCTCAAACGGATGGACAAACTGAAGTTGTAAATAGAACTTTGGGAACACTTTTGCGTGCTATTCTTAAAAAGAACTTGGATTGACATTTCTATGGACTTTATTTTGGGGTTGCCTAGGACTAAGAAGGGGAGGGATTCTTAAAAGAACTTGGATTGACATTTCTATGGACTTTATTTTGGGGTTGCCTAGGACTAAGAAGGGGAGGGATTCTATTTTTGGATTATTTTATGGGCTAAACTTTGCTCAATATTGTTGTAATCTACTACTTGTCATCCTCAAACGGATGGACAAACTGAAGTTGTAAATAGAACTTTGGGTACACTTTTGCGTGCTATTCTTTAAAAGAACTTGGATTGACATTTCTATGGACTTTATTTTGGGGTTGTCTAGGACTAAGAAGGGGAGGGATTCTATTTTTGGATTACTTTATGGGCTAAACTTTGCTAACTGAAGTTGTAAACAGAACTTTGGGCTAAAATTTGCACAATATTGTTGTAATCTACTACTTGTCATTCTCAAACGGATGGACAAACTGAAGTTGTCAATAGAACTTTGGGTACACTTTTGCGTGCTATTCTTAAAAAGAACTTGGATTGACATTTCTATGGACTTTATTTTGGGGTTGCCTAGGACTAAGAAGGGGAGGGATTCTATTTTTGGATTACTTTACGGGCTAAACTTTGCTCAATATTGTTGTAATCTACTACTTGTCATCCTCAAACGGATGGACAAACTGAAGTTGTAAATAGAACTTTGGGTACACTTTTGCGTGCTATTCTTAAAAGAACATGGAATGACATTTCTATGGACTTTATTTTGGGGTTGCCTAGGACTAAGAAGGGGAGGGATTATATTTTTGGATTACTTTATGGGCTAAACTTTGCTCAATATTGTTGAAATCTACTACTTGTCATCCTCAAACGGATGGACAAACTGAAGTTGTAAATAGAACTTTGGGAACACTTTTGCATGCTATTCTTAAAAATAACTTGGATTGACATTTCTATGGACTTTATTTTGGGGTTGCCTAGGACTAAGAAGAGAAGGAATTCTATTTTTGGATTACTTTATGGGCTAAACTTTGCTCAATATTGTTGTAATCTACTACTTGTCATCCTCAAACGGATGGACAAACTGAAGTTGTCAATAGAACTTTGGGTACACTTTTGCGTGCTATTCTTAAAAAGAACATGGATTGACATTTCTATGGACTTTATTTTGGGGTTGCCTAGGACTAAGAAGGGGAGGGATTCTATTTTTGGATAACTTTATGGGCTAAACTTTGCACAATAAAGTTGTAATCTACTACTTGTCATCCTCAAACGGATGGACAAACTGAAGTTGTCAATAGAACTTTTGGGTACACTTTTGCGTGCTATTCTTAAAAAGATCTTGGATTGACATTTCTATGGACTTTATTTTTGGGTTGCCTAGGACTAAGAAGGGGAGGGATTCTTAAAAGAACTTGGATTGACATTTCTATGGACTTTATTTTGGGGTTGCCTAGGACTAAGAAGGGGAGGGATTATATTTTTGGATTACTTTATGGGCTAAACTTTGCACAATAAAGTTATAATCTACTACTTGTCATCCTCAAACGGATGGACAAACTGAAGTTGTCAATAGAACTTTTGGGTACACTTTTGCGTGCTATTCTTAAAAAGAACTTGGAATGACATTTCTATGTACTTTATTTTGGGGTTGCCTAGGACTAAGAAGGGGAGGGATTCTATTTTTGGATTACTTTATGGGCTAAACTTTGCACAATAAACTTTGGGTACACTTTCGCGTGCTATTCTTAAAAGAACTTGGATTGACATTTCTATGGACTTTATTTTGGGGTTGCCTAGGACTAAGAAGGGGAGGGATTCTATTTATGGATTACTTTATGGGCTAAACTTTGCACAATAAAGTTGTAATCTACTACTTTTCATCCTCCAACGGATGGACAAACTGAAGTTGTAAATAGAACTTTGGGAACACTTTTGCGTGCTATTCTTAAAAGAACTTGGATTGACATTTCTATGGACTTTATTTTGGGGTTGCCTAGGACTAAGAAGGGGAGGGATTCTATTTATGGATTACTTTATGGGCTAAACTTTGCACAATAAAGTTGTAATCTACTACTTGTCATCCTCAAACGGATGGACAAACAGAACTTGTAAATAGAACTTTGGAACACTTTTGCGTGCTATTCTTAAAAAGAACTTGGATTGACATTTCTATGGACTTTATTTTGGGGTTGCCTTGGACTAAGAAGGGGAGGAATTATATTTATGGATTACTTTATGGGCTAAACTTTGCACATAAAGTTCTAATCTATAACTTGTCATCCTCAAACGGATGGACAAACTGAAGTTGTCAATAGAACTTTTGGGTACACTTTTGCGAGCTATTCTTAAAAAGAACTTGGAATGACATTTCTATGTACTTTATTTTGGGGTTGCCTAGGACTAAGAAGGGGAGGGATTCTATTTTTGGATTACTTTATGGGCTAAACTTTGCACAATAAACTTTGGGTACACTTTCGCGTGCTATTCTTAAAAGAACTTGGATTAACATTTCTATGGACTTTATTTTGGGGTTGCCTAGGACTAAGAAGGGGAGGGATTCTATTTATGGATTACTTTATGGGCTAAACTTTGCACAATAAAGTTGTAATCTACTACTTGTCATCCTCAAACGGATGGACAAACTGAAGTTGTAAATAGAACTTTGGGAACACTTTTGCGTGCTATTCTTAAAAGAACTTGGATTGACATTTCTATGGACTTTATTTTGGGGTTGCCTAGGACTAAGAAGGGGAGGGATTCTATTTATGGATTACTTTATGGGCTAAACTTTGCACAATAAAGTTGTAATCTACTACTTGTCATCCTTAAACGGATGGACAAACAGAAGTTGTAAATAGAACTTTGGGAATACTTTTGCGTGCTATTCTTAAAAAGAACTTGGATTGACATTTCTATGGACTTTATTTTGGGGTTGCCTTGGACTAAGAAGGGGAGGGATTATATTTATGGATTACTTTATGGGCTAAACTTTGCACAATAAAGTTGTAATCTACTACTTGTTATCCTCAAACGGATGGACAAACCGAAGTTGTCAATAGAACTTTGGGGTACACTTTTGCGTGCTATTCTTAAAAAGAACTTGGATTGACATTTCTATGGACTTTATTTTGGGGTTGCCTAGGACTAAGAAGGGGAGGGATTCTATTTTTGGATTACTTTATGGGCTAAACTTTGCACAATAAACTTTGGGTACACTTTCGCGTGCTATTCTTAAAAGAACTTGGATTGACATTTCTATGGAATTTATTTTGGGGTTGCCTAGGACTAAGAAGGGGAGGGATTCAATTTATGGATTACTTTATGGGCTAAACTTTGCACAATAAAGTTGTAATCTACTACTTGTCATCCTCAAACGGATGGACAAACTGAAGTTGTAAATAGAACTTTGGGAACACTTTTGCGTGCTATTCTTAAAAGAACTTGGATTGACATTTCTATGGACTTTATTTTGGGGTTGCCTAGGACTAAGAAGGGGAGGGATTCTATTTATGGATTACTTTATGGGCTAAACTTTGCACAATAAAGTTGTAATCTACTACTTGTCATCCTCAAACGGATGGACAAACAGAACTTGTAAATAGAACTTTTGGAACACTTTTGCGTGCTATTCTTAAAAAGAACTTGGATTGACATTTCTATGGACTTTATTTTGGGGTTGCCTTGGACTAAGAAGGGGAGGAATTATATTTATGGATTACTTTATGGGCTAAACTTTGCACATAAAGTTGTAATCTACAACTTGTCATCCTCAAACGGAAGGACAAACTGAAGTTGTCAATAGAACTTTTGGGTACACTTTTGCGAGCTATTCTTAAAAAGAACTTGGAATGACATTTCTATGTACTTTATTTTGGGGTTGCCTAGGACTAAGAAGGGGAGGGATTCTATTTTTGGATTACTTTATGGGCTAAACTTTGCACAATAAACTTTGGGTACACTTTCGCGTGCTATTCTTAAAAGAACTTGGATTAACATTTCTATGGACTTTATTTTGGGGTTGCCTAGGACTAAGAAGGGGAGGGATTCTAT
This sequence comes from Primulina eburnea, assembly GCF_022965805.1. Classification (NCBI taxonomy): domain Eukaryota; kingdom Viridiplantae; phylum Streptophyta; class Magnoliopsida; order Lamiales; family Gesneriaceae; genus Primulina; species Primulina eburnea. The sequence goes on from NW_027331376.1 coordinate 33,347, forward strand.
TTATGGATTACTTTATTGGCTAAACTTTGCACAATAAAGTTGTAATCTACTACTTGTCATCCTCAAACGGATGGACAAACTGAAGTTGTAAATAGAGCTTTGGGAACACTTTTGCGTGCTATTCTTAAAAGAACTTGGATTGACATTTCTATGGACTTTATTTTGGGGTTGCCTAGGACTAAGAAGGGGAGGGATTCTATTTATGGATTACTTTATGGGCTAAACTTTGCACAATAAAGTTGTAATCTACTACTTGTCATCCTCAAACAGATGGACAAACAGAAGTTGTAAATAGAACTTTGGGAACACTTTTGCGTGCTATTCTTAAAAAGAACTTGGATTGACATTTCTATGGAATTTATTTTGGGGTTGCCTTGGACTAATAAGGGGAGGGATTATATTTATGGATTACTTTATGGGCTAAACTTTGCACATAAAGTTGTAATCTACAACTTGTCATCCTCAAACGGATGGACAAACTGAAGTTATCAATAGAACTTTGGGTACAATTTTGCGTGCTATTCTTAAAAAGAACTTGGATTGACATTTCTATGGACTTTATTTTGGGGTTGCCTAGGACTTAGAAGGGGAGGGATTCTTAAAAGAACTTGGATTGACATTTCTATGGACTTTATTTTGGGGTTGCCTAGGACTAAGAAGGGGAGGGATTATATTTTTGGATTACTTTATGGGCTAAACTTTGCACAATAAAGTTGTAATCTACTACTTGTCATCCTCAAACGGATGGACAAACTGAAGTTGTAAATAGAACTTTGGGAACACTTTTGCGTGCTATTCTTAAAAAGAACTTGGATTGACATTTCTATGGACTTTATTTTGGGGTTGCCTAGGACTAAGAAGGGGAGGGATTCTATTTTTGGATTACTTTATGGGCTAAACTTTGCTCAATATTGTTGTAATCTACTACTTGTCATCCTCAAACAGATGGACAAACTGAAGTTGTCAATAGAACTTTGGGTACACTTTTGCGTGCTATTCTTAAAAAGAACATGAATTGACATTTCTATGGACTTTATTTTGGGGTTGCCTAGGACTAAGAAGGGGAGGGATTCTATTTTTGGATTACTTTATGGGATAAACTTTGCACAATAAAGTTGTAATCTACTACTTGTCATCCTCAAACGGATGGACAAACCGAAGTTGTCAATAGAACTTTGGGGTACACTTTTGCGTGCTATTCTTAAAAAGAACTTGGAATGACATTTCTATAGACTTTATTTTGGGGTTGCCTAGGACTAAGAAGGGGAGAGATTCTATTTTGGATTACTTTATGGGCTAAACTTTGCACAATAAACTTTGGGTACACTTTCGCGTGCTATTCTTAAAAGAACTTGGATTGACATTTCTATGGACTTTATTTTGGGGTTGCCTAGGACTAAGAAGGGGAGATTATATTTATGGATTACTTTATGGGCTAAACTTTGCACAATATTGTTGTATCTACTATAAAATGGGGAGGGATTATATTTATGGATTAGTTTATGGGCTAAACTTTGCACAATAAAGTTGTAATCTACTACTTGTCATCCTCAAACGGATGGACAAACTGAAGTTGTAAATAGAACTTTCGGAACAATTTTGCGTGCTATTCTTAAAAGAACTTAGATTGACATTTCTATGGACTTTATTTTGGGGTTGCCTAGGACTAAGAAGGGGAGGGATTCTATTTATGGATTACTTTATGGGCTAAACTTTGCACAATAAAGTTGTAATCTACTACTTGTCATCCTCAAACGGATGGACAAACTGAAGTTGTAAATAGAACTTTGGGAACACTTTTGCGTGCTATTCTTAAAAGAACTTGGATTGACATTTCTATGGACTTTATTTTGGGGTTGCCTAGGACTAAGAAGGGGAGGGATTCTAATTATGGATTACTTTATGGGCTAAACTTTGCACAATAAAGTTGTAATCTACTACTTGTCATCCTCAAACGGATGGAAAAACTGAAGTTGTAAATAGAACTTTGGGAACACTTTTGCGTGCTATTCCTAAAAAGAACTTGGATTGAAATTTCTATGGACTTTATTTTGGGGTTGCCTAGGACTAAGAAGGGGAGGGATTCTTAAAAGAACTTGGATTGACATTTCTATGGACTTTATTTTGGGGTTGTCTAGGACTAAGAAGGGGAGGGATTCTATTTTTAGATTATTTTATGGGCTAAACTTTGCTCAATATTGTTGTAATCTACTACTTGTCATCTTCAAACGGATGGACAAACTGAAGTTGTAAATAGAACTTTGGGTACACTTTTGCGTGCTATTCTTTAAAAGAACTTGGATTGACATTTCTATGGACTTTATTTTGGGGTTGCCTAAGACTAAGAAGGGGAGGGATTCTATTTTTGGATTACTTTATGGGCTAAACTTTGCTAACTGAAGTTGTAAATAGAACTTTGGGATAAACTTTGCTCAATATTGTTGTAATCTACTACTTGTCATCCTCAAAAAGATGGACAAACTGAAGTTGTCAATAGAACTTTGGGAACACTTTTGCGTGCTATTATTAAAAGAACTTGGATTGACATTTCTATGGACTTTATTTTGGGGTTGCCTAGGACTAAGAAGGGGAGGGATTCTAATTATGGATTACTTTATGGGCTAAACTTTGCACAATAAAGTTGTAATCTACTACTTGTCATCCTCAAACGGATGGAAAAACTGAAGTGGTAAATAGAACTTTGGGAACACTTTTGCGTGCTATTCCTAAAAAGAACTTGGATTGACATTTCTATGGACTTTATTTTGGGGTTGCCTAGGACTAAGAAGGGGAGGGATTCTTAAAAGAACTTGGATTGACATTTCTATGGACTTTATTTTGGGGTTGTCTAGGACTAAGAAGGGGAGGGATTCTATTTTTAGATTATTTTATGGGCTAAACTTTGCTCAATATTGTTGTAATCTACTACTTGTCATCTTCAAACGGATGGACAAACTGAAGTTGTAAATAGAACTTTGGGTACACTTTTGCGTGCTATTCTTTAAAAGAACTTGGATTGACATTTCTATGGACTTTATTTTGGGGTTGCCTAAGACTAAGAAGGGGAGGGATTCTATTTTTGGATTACTTTATGGGCTAAACTTTGCTAACTGAAGTTGTAAATAGAACTTTGGGATAAACTTTGCTCAATATTGTTGTAATCTACTACTTGTCATCCTCAAAAAGATGGACAAACTGAAGTTGTCAATAGAACTTTGGGAACACTTTTGCATGCTATTCTTAAAAGAACTTGGATTGACATTTCTATGGACTTTATTTTGGGGTTGCCTAGGACTAAGAAGGGGAGGGATTTTATTTATGGATTACTTTATGGGCTAAACTTTGCTCAATATTGTTGTAATCTACTACTTGTCATCCTCAAACGGATGGACAAAATGAAGTTGTCAATAGAACTTTGGGTACACTTTTGCGTGTTATTCTTAAAAGAACTTGGATTGACATTTCTATGGACTTTATTTTGGGGTTGCCTAGGACTAAGAAGGGGAGGGATTCTATTTTTGGATTACTTTATGGGCTAAACTTTGCTCAATATTGTTGTAATCTACTACTTGTCATCCTCAAACGTTTGGACAAACTGAAGTTGTAAATAGAACTTTGGGTACACTTTTGCGTGCTATTCTTTAAAAGAACTTGGATTGACATTTCTAAGGACTTTATTTTGGGGTTGCCTAGGACTAAGAAGGGGAGGGATTCTATTTTTGGATTACTTTATGGGCTAAACTTTGCTCAATATTGTTGTAATCTACTACTTGTCATCCTCAAACGGATGGACAAACTGAAGTTGTAAATAGAACTTTGGGTACACTTTTGCGTGCTATTCTTAAAAGAACTTGGAATGACATTTCTATGGACTTTATTTGGGGTTGCCTAGGAATAAGAAGGGGAGGGATTATATTTTTGGATTACTTTATGGGCTAAACTTTGCTCAATATTGTTGTAATCTACTACTTGTCATCCTCAAATGGATGGACAAACTGAAGTTGTAAATAGAACTTTGGGTACACTTTTGCGTGCTATTCTTTAAAAGAACTTGGATTGACATTTCTATGGACTTTATTTTGGGGTTGCCTAGGTCTAAGAAGGGGTGGGATTCTATTTTTGGATTACTTTATGGGCTAAACTTTGCTAACAGAAGTTGTAAATAGAACTTTGGGCTAAACTTTGCACAATATTGTTGTAATCTTCTACTTGTCATCCTCAAACGGATGGACAAACTGAAGTTGTAAATAGAACTTTGGGTACACTTTTGCGTGCTATTCTTAAAAAGAACTTGGATTGACATTTCTATGGACTTTATTTTGGGGTTGCCTTGGACTAAGAAGGGGAGGGATTCTATTTATGGATTACTTTATAGGCTAAACTTTGCACAATAAAGTTGTCATCTACTACTTGTCATCCTCAAACGGATGGACAAACTGAAGTTGTAAATAGAACTTTGGGAACACTTTTGCGTGCTATTCTTAAAAAGAACTTGGATTGACATTTCTATGGACTTTATTTTACTTTGGGAACACTTTTGCGTGCTATTCTTAAAAGAACTTGGATTGACATTTCTATGGACTTTATTTTGGTGTTGCCTAGGACTAAGAAGGGGAGGGATTTTATTTATGGATTTCTTTATGGGCTAAACTTTGCACGATAAAGTTGTAATCTACTACTTGTCATCCTCAAACGGATGGACAAACTGAAGTTGTAAATAGAACTTTGGGAACACTTTTGCGTGCTATTCTTAAAAAGAACTTGGATTGACATTTCTATGGACTTTATTTTGGGGTTGCCTAGGACTAAGAAGAGAAGGGATTCTATTTTTGGATTACTTTATGGGCTAAACTTTGCTCAATATTGTTGTAATCTACTACTTGTCATCCTCAAACGGATGGACAAACTGAAGTTGTCAATAGAACTTTGGGTACACTTTTGCATGCTATTCTTAAAAAGAACATGGATTGACATTTCTATGGACTTTATTTTGGGGTTGCCTAGGACTAAGAAGGGGAGGGATTCTATTTTTGGACTACTTTATGGGCTAAACTCTGCACAATAAAGTTGTAATCTACTATTTTTCATCCTCAAAAGGATGGACAAACTTAAGTTGTCAATAGAACTTTGGGTACACTTTTGCGTGCTATTCTTTAAAAGAACTTGGATTGACATTTCTATGGACTTTATTTTGGGGTTGCCTAAGACTAAGAAGGGGAGGGATTCTATTTTTGGATTACTTTATGGGCTAAACTTTGCTAACTGAAGTTGTAAATAGAACTTTGGGATAAACTTTGCTCAATATTGTTGTAATCTACTACTTGTCATCCTCAAAAAGATGGACAAACTGAAGTTGTCAATAGAACTTTGGGAACACTTTTGCATGCTATTCTTAAAAGAACTTGGATTGACATTTCTATGGACTTTATTTTGGGGTTGCCTAGGACTAAGAAGGGGAGGGATTTTATTTATGGATTACTTTATGGGCTAAACTTTGCTCAATATTGTTGTAATCTACTACTTGTCATCCTCAAACGGATGGACAAAATGAAGTTGTCAATAGAACTTTGGGTACACTTTTGCGTGTTATTCTTAAAAGAACTTGGATTGACATTTCTATGGACTTTATTTTGGGGTTGCCTAGGACTAAGAAGGGGAGGGATTCTATTTTTGGATTACTTTATGGGCTAAACTTTGCTCAATATTGTTGTAATCTACTACTTGTCATCCTCAAACGTTTGGACAAACTGAAGTTGTAAATAGAACTTTGGGTACACTTTTGCGTGCTATTCTTTAAAAGAACTTGGATTGACATTTCTAAGGACTTTATTTTGGGGTTGCCTAGGACTAAGAAGGGGAGGGATTATATTTTTGGATTACTTTATGGGCTAAACTTTGCTCAATATTGTTGTAATCTACTACTTGTCATCCTCAAACGGATGGACAAACTGAAGTTGTAAATAGAACTTTGGGTAAACTTTTGCGTGCTATTCTTAAAAGAACTTGGAATGACATTTCTATGGACTTTATTTGGGGTTGCCTAGGAATAAGAAGGGGAGGGATTATATTTTTGGATTACTTTATGGGCTAAACTTTGCTCAATATTGTTGTAATCTACTACTTGTCATCCTCAAATGGATGGACAAACTGAAGTTGTAAATAGAACTTTGGGTACACTTTTGCGTGCTATTCTTTAAAAGAACTTGGATTGACATTTCTATGGACTTTATTTTGGGGTTGCCTAGGTCTAAGAAGGGGAGGGATTCTATTTTTGGATTACTTTATGGGCTAAACTTTGCTAACAGAAGTTGTAAATAGAACTTTGGGCTAAACTTTGCACAATATTGTTGTAATCTTCTACTTGTCATCCTCAAACGGATGGACAAACTGAAGTTGTAAATAGAACTTTGGGTACACTTTTGCGTGCTATTCTTAAAAAGAACTTGGATTGACATTTCTATGGACTTTATTTTGGGGTTGCCTTGGACTAAGAAGGGGAGGGATTCTATTTATGGATTACTTTATAGGCTAAACTTTGCACAATAAAGTTGTCATCTACTACTTGTCATCCTCAAACGGATGGACAAACTGAAGTTGTAAATAGAACTTTGGGAACACTTTTGCGTGCTATTCTTAAAAAGAACTTGGATTGACATTTCTATGGACTTTATTTTACTTTGGGAACACTTTTGCGTGCTATTCTTAAAAGAACTTGGATTGACATTTCTATGGACTTTATTTTGGTGTTGCCTAGGACTAAGAAGGGGAGGGATTTTATTTATGGTTTTCTTTATGGGCTAAACTTTGCACGATAAAGTTGTAATCTACTACTTGTCATCCTCAAACGGATGGACAAACTGAAGTTGTAAATAGAACTTTGGGAACACTTTTGCGTGCTATTCTTAAAAAGAACTTGGATTGACATTTCTATGGACTTTATTTTGGGGTTGCCTAGGACTAAGAAGAGAAGGGATTCTATTTTTGGATTACTTTATGGGCTAAACTTTGCTCAATATTGTTGTAATCTACTACTTGTCATCCTCAAACGGATGGACAAACTGAAGTTGTCAATAGAACTTTGGGTACACTTTTGCATGCTATTCTTAAAAAGAACATGGATTGACATTTCTATGGACTTTATTTTGGGGTTGCCTAGGACTAAGAAGGGGAGAGATTCTATTTTTGGACTACTTTATGGGCTAAACTCTGCACAATAAAGTTGTAATCTACTATTTGTCATCCTCAAACGGATGGACAAACTTAAGTTGTCAATAGAACTTTGGGTACACTTTTGCGTGCTATTCTTAAAAAGATCTTGGATTGACATTTCTATGGACTTTATTTTTGGGTTGCCTAGGACTAAGAAGGGGAGGGATTCTTAAAAGAACTTGGATTGACATTTCTATGGACTTTATTTTGGGGTTGCCTAGGACTAAGAAGGGGAGGGATTATATTTTTGGATTACTTTATGGGCTAAACTTTGCACAATAAAGTTGTAATCTACTACTTGTCATCCTCAAACGGATGGACAAACTGAAGTTGTCAATAGAACTTTTGGGTACACTTTTGCGTGCTATTCTAAAAAAGAACTTGGAATGACATTTCTATGTACTTTATTTTGGAGTTGCTTAGAACTAAGAAGGGGAGGGATTCTATTTTTGGATTACTTTATGGGCTAAACTTTGCACAATAAACTTTGGGTACACTTTCGCGTGCTATTCTTAAAAGAACTTGGATTGACATTTCTATGGACTTTATTTTGGGGTTGCCTAGGACTAAGAAGGGGAGGGATTCTATTTATGGATTACTTTATGGGCTAAACTTTGCACAATAAAGTTGTAATCTACTACTTGTCATCCTCAAACGGATGGACAAACTGAAGTTGTAAATAGAACTTTGGGAACACTTTTGCGTGCTATTCTTAAAAGAACTTGGATTGACATTTCTATGGACTTTATTTTGGGGTTGCCTAGGACTAAGAAGGGGAGGGATTCTATTTATGGATTACTTTATGGGCTAAACTTTGCACAATAAAGTTGTAATCTACTACTTGTCATCCTCAAACGGATGGACAAACTGAAGTTGTAAATAGAACTTTGGGAACACTTTTGCGTGCTATTCTTAAAAAGAACTTGGATTGACATTTCTATGGACTTTATTTTGGGGTTGCCTTGGACTAAGAAGGGGAGGGATTATATTTATGGATTAGTTTATGGGCTAAACTTTGCACAATAAAGTTGTAATCTACTACTTGTCATCCTCAAACGGATGGACAAACTGAAGTTGTCAATAGAACTTTGGGTACACTTTTGCGTGCTATTCTTAAAAAGAACTTGGATTGACATTTCTATGGACTTTATTTTACTTTGGGAACACTTTTGCGTGCTATTCTTAAAAGAACTTGGATTGACATTTCTATGGACTTTATTTTGGGGTTGCCTATGACTAAGAAGGGGAGGGATTCTATTTATGGATTACTTTATGGGCTAAACTTTGCTCAATAAAGTTGTAATTGTGACACCCCGACCTCTTTTAAAATAAATACGCAGCGGAAATAAAATTTTCTCTTTTCAAAATAAACGGAAGGAGTTTCAAAATACATTTCTTTAAATATCTTTACAAAATAAATACATGATCATTTAAATGACATAACAAAAACAAAACATCATTCCTATGATCATGCCAAAATCCTCCTTCCAACGGTGTATGCATATGACCCCCGATCTACAGTCAACATCCCGGGGCACCACTCTGATCTGCATCACATGAAAATAACTGGAATGAGAATAAATCTCAGCAAGTGGAACTCTTATATAACAATGAACAATAACTCTGTAAAACATATCTTTGAAATCATAAATACCATCAACTCTGAACTGTAAACTCTGAATATCAATAACATAGCAATAGCATAAAAATATGATGGTATTTCTCTTTTGCTCTGGGGATTGATATCAATAGTATCTCTGCTCTGGGGTGCTCGTATCCCAAATCGATATAAACCGATAACTCTGAGGGATATAAGCCTATAGGCGATGATCATCTAATATTGCATGCAATCTCTGACTATGTATTTATCAATCCGAAAACATTTAAACTCTTCTCTGGTTTTAACAATCACTTTGAACTCTATATCTCTTTGTATTCCCTTTAATCAATAATGAGACATACAATGCCTCCAATACATATAACATTACATACTATGGATCAAATGGAAGGGAATAACACAATAAACTCTTTGAAACACATACATATATAATCATATGAGCAAAAAGGAATGAAATTCCACTTACAAACCACAACAACACCTCAACTTAGCTCTTGATCACCACCTACAACAAATAATCCACAAATAACACCAATATCAACTAAATATCCAAGATTACAAGCTAAATAATCCATAAATCCACATAAACAACCAACCTAAACAACTCTTAATTTACAACCTTAACAGAATCGCACCAAAAGCTTACCCAAGCTTCCTAGCACCAAGGAGAACGTCGAACTCAAGTCGAAATTCCAAACAAACGCTTGAATCGAAGATAGGTAGTGAAAGAAATGATGAAAAACCCTAAAATGGAGAGAAAATGCGAAAATGAGAAGGAAAGAAAAAGGAAAAGTGATGGCCAACCACTCCAAAATCGACTAAATAACTCGCCCATACCTTCACCGCGGGTGCGCTCCTCTAAGCACCGCGGGTGCGCAATGGTTACGGCATTCTCAAAAATTCTGGAACACGAACAGCGCGGGTGCGGCGACGCAAGCAGCGCGGGTGCGATCTCTACCGCGGGGGCGGTCGCTACATCACCGCGGGTGCGGTGTGCTCACGGCAAAGCACTATTCCCATGCAACTAAAATCGAACCGAAACGCTGAAACGAACAACCAACATCAACTAACACCTCAAGACAATAAAACTAACAATACTATAGCCCAAAAATACAACTCTGAACATCTAATCAAATATCCCAAATAACAAACGAAACTTAAATCGTACCGTACACTGGGCTCGGCTATTACAATCTCCCCCCCTCAAGGGAATTTCGTCCGCGAAATTGACGTCACGGCACGAACAACTCAGGATACTTCTCTCTCATCTCATCCTCTGGTTCCCACGTAGCCTCCTCTATCAAATGGTTCCTCCAAAGAACTTTGACAATGCCGATCTCTTTGTTCCTCAACACTCTAACTGTGCGATCTAGAATCTGAATCGGAATCTCTTGATACGTCAAATTCGGCGTCAAGTCCAATGGCTCATGGCGAAGAACATGGGAAGGATCTGCAACATACTTCCTGAGCATCGAAACGTGAAACACATTATGAACTCTGTCAAGATCTGGAGGTAGGGCTAATCTGTAGGCTCTGTCACCAACTCTGTCCAGAATCTCGAATGGACCAATAAATCTAGGACTCAACTTGCCCTTCTTGCCAAATCTCATCACACCCTTGAGAGGTGCTATCTTCAGAAACACGTGATCGCCAACCTCGAACTGCAAAGGTCTACGACGAACATCTGCATAGCTCTTCTGTCTGGACTGGGCAGTCTTCATCCTTTCTCTGATAACAGCAACAACATCGGCAGTCTGCTGGACCAACTCTGGCCCCAACATCTTCCTCTCACCAACCTCGTCCCAATACAAGGGAGATCTGCACTTCCTGCCATAAAGTGCCTCATACGGTGCCATGCCAATCGTCGCCTGGTAGCTATTATTATAAGTAAACTCAACCAAAGGCAACAAAGAATCCCAGCTACCTGGAAAGTCTATAGTACAAGCTCTGAGCATATCCTCAAGAATCTGAATGACTCTCTCTGACTGACCATCGCTCTGAGGATGATAGGCTGTACTGAACGCTAACCGCGAACCCATAGCTCTGTGCAAACTCTTCCAAAACTCTGAAGTAAATCTAGGGTCACGATCAGACACGATCGACACAGGGACACCATGAAGTCTGACAATCTCTGCTATGTAGTCCTCGGCATACTGGTTCATCGAATACGTCGTCTTGACTGGAAGAAAGTGCGCTGACTTAGTCAATCGATCAACGATAACCCAAATAGAATTGAAACCTCTCCGCACTCTGGGAAGACCAGTCACGAAATCCATCGTAATATGCTCCCACTTCCACTGAGGAATCGGCAACGACAACAATGTCCCAGCAGGTCTCTGGTGCTCAATCTTCACCTGCTGACAAGTAAGGCACTGAGAAATGAACACGGCAACATCCTTCTTCATACATGGCCACCAGTAGAGTCGACGAAGATCCTGATACATCTTCGTACTGCCTGGATGAATCGAATAAGGTGCGGTATGAGCCTCTGTCAAGACATCTCTGCGAATATCGTCGCCAGAAGGAACACAAATACGGCCTCTGAAAGTCATCAAACCATCACCATTCAAGGCAAACTCTGAATTACCTCTAATCTCTGCTCTATCTCTCAACTCTGTCAACTGAACATCAGTCGACTGCTCTCTACGGATCCTGTCCGTCAATGAAGATCGAATAACCAACGCGGAAAGACGAGCAATGGTGCCTGGAATCACCAGATCAATCTCCTCTCTCTGCAAATCCATCAGCAACGGTTTCTGAATCAAAGAACTCAATGAAGCACTTGACTTACGACTCAAAGCATCAGCCACAACATTCGCCTTCCCTGGGTGATAACTGATAGTCACATCGTAATCTTTGACCAGCTCTAACCACCTCCTCTGTCGCATATTGAGCTCTCTCTGAGAAAACAGATACTTCAAACTCTTGTGGTCTGTGAAAATCTCACACTTCTTCAACTTGGCAAACAACCTCCGCTCTCTCAACAACTGGAGCACAACTCTGAGATGCTATGAATGAAGCTCTCTGGTCTTGGAATAGATCAAGATATCATCGATGAAGACAATGACAAAGCTATCCAAATACGGCTTGAACACACGGTTCATCAGGTCCATGAAGACAGAAGGGGCATTGGTCAAACCAAAAGACATCACGAGAAACTCATAGTGACCATACCTGGTCCGGAAAGCCGTCTTAGGGATATCGGACTCCCTAACCTTCAACTGATAGTAGCCAGACCGAAGATCAATCTTCGAGAAAACAGTGGCACCCTGGAGTTGGTCAAATAGATCGTCAATCCGTGGCAACAGATACTTGTTCTTGATCGTCACTTTGTTGAGCTCTCTGTAATCGATACACAGACGCAAAGAACCATCCTTCTTCTTAACAAATAGAACCGGAGCTCCCCAAGGCGAAGAACTCGGACGAATAAAACCCTTATCTAGAAGATCCTGCAACTGCGTCTTCAACTCTTTCATCTCAGTAGGAGCCATCCTATACGGAGCCTTAGAAATAGGAACCGTACCTGGAGCAAGATCAATAACAAACTCTACATCCCTATCCGGCGGCAAACTCGGAACATCATCCTCAAACACATCCGCAAACTCCCTCACCACATCAATATCATCAATATTCAACTTAATCAGTCTATCAACATCTACAACAGATGCCAGAAAAACATCACAACCTCTACACAAAAGCCTCTCAGCATCAAGACACGAAATAAAAGGAAGGACCAGCGAAGTACCTGAGCTGGCGAGAACTCCTCCCTGGCTATCATCTGCAAAAGTCACCGTCTTAGCAACGCAATCAATAACAGCACGATAGGTCGACAGCCAATCCATGCCAAGGATAACATCAAATGCAACCATCGGGATCACAATCAAATCAGCAAAGACCTCTCGATCAACAAAACGAACGGGGCACGCATACACTATGGAAGTCGGGCACAAAACATCTCCCGAAGGCAAAACGACACTAAGCTGAAGGGGAATAACAGAAGGAACTATACCCAAAGATCTCAAAAACAATTCAGACATAAAAGAATGAGTAGCACCAGTATCAATCAAAGTAGTAGCTACTCTGCCTGAAATTAAAATGGAACTAGAGATTACAGAAGAATTACGATTAATACCTTCCTTAGTCATCGAAAAGATACGACCCTGCACCTTCTCCTGGCTAGCTCCCTTAGGACAATCTCTGGAAATGTGGCCTGGCATGCCACTACGATAGCAAGAACGAGAGCCAAATCTACACTCTCCACGATGAGGTCTGCCACACTTGGGACACAAGGATCTCTCAGAATCAGACGGAGCAACTGGCGCTGACGGTGGCCTAGGACTCTGATCCACCTTGCCCTTCCCTTTGAATCGATCTCTGCCACGCTGACCTGAACTCTGGCCTCTCTGAACACTAGCCTGGTGCCTCGCCTGTCTCTCCCTGGCGATATCCTTCTCGTCCTGCTCTGCTAGCAACGCCTTGGACACAATCTCCTTGAAAGTAACAGCCTTGGACATATTGATATCCCGTCGAATCTCCGCTCTAAGGCCTCGAATGAAGTGAGCGCCTTTATCTTTATCACTGGTAGCAATGTACGGAGCAAATAGGCAACCCTCGAACTTGAGAATATACTCATCCACGTTCATGCTCCCCTGACGAAGCTCCAAGAACTCTGTAACCTTCCTCGCTCGCAGTGCATCAGGAAAGTACTTGTCGTAGAAAAGCTCAGTAAACTCAGACCACTTCAAAGTAGAAACATCAATGCCAACCTTGGTCGCATTCCACCACAAACGTGCAGCTTTAACCAGCATGAAAACAGCACAACTGATACGGTCTCTGTCCTCATAGTGGAGATGATCAAAAATCGCCTCCAAAGCCTTGACCCACTCTACTGCAGCTAAAGGATCGGAGTTGCCTGGAAACTCGGGTGGATCCATCCTCTTAAACGCTTAGCCTGCTCCTTCAGTAACTTGCCGAACTCGTCGACAACTCTCGAGGACGAACTATCCTCCCCCTCTGACGCCTTACGCTTAGGAGGCATCCTCTACTCTACAATGCTCACAAGACACCAATCAATACATAACAATAGATAGATGCAAAGAAAACATACCCGGACAGTTGAAAGTAGACGAAGTCATATGCATTGGTCCGAAGAACACCGCTCTGATACCACTAAATGTGACACCCCGACCTCTTTTAAAATAAATACGCAGCGGAAATAAAATTTTCTCTTTTCAAAATAAACGGAAGGAGTTTCAAAATACATTTCTTTAAATATCTTTACAAAATAAATACATGATCATTTAAATGACATAACAAAAACAAAACATCATTCCTATGATCATGCCAAAATCCTCCTTCCAACGGTGTATGCATATGACCCCCGATCTACAGTCAACGTCCCGGGGCACCACTCTGATCTGCATCACATGAAAATAACTGGAATGAGAATAAATCTCAGCAAGTGGAACTCTTATATAACAATGAACAATAACTCTGTAAAACATATCTTTGAAATCATAAATACCATCAACTCTGAACTGTAAACTCTGAATATCAATAACATAGCAATAGCATAAAAATATGATGGTATTTCTCTTTTGCTCTGGGGATTGATATCAATAGTATCTCTGCTCTGGGGTGCTCGTATCCCAAATCGATATAAACCGATAACTCTGAGGGATATAAGCCTATAGGCGATGATCATCTAATATTGCATGCAATCTCTGACTATGTATTTATCAATCCGAAAACATTTAAACTCTTCTCTGGTTTTAACAATCACTTTGAACTCTATATATCTCTTTGTATTCCCTTTAATCAATAATGAGACATACAATGCCTCCAATACATATAAAAATACATACTATGGATCAAATGGAAGGGAATAACACAATAAACTCTTTGAAACACATACATATATAATCATGTGAGCAAAAAGGAATGAAATTCCACTTACAAACCACAACAACACCTCAACTTAGCTCTTGATCACCACCTACAACAAATAATCCACAAATAACACCAATATCAACTAAATATCCAAGATTACAAGCTAAATAATCCATAAATCCACATAAACAACCAACCTAAACAACTCTTAATTTACAACCTTAACAGAATCGCACCAAAAGCTTACCCAAGCTTCCTAGCACCAAGGAGAACGTCGAACTCAAGTCGAAATTCCAAACAAACGCTTGAATCGAAGATAGGGAGTGAAAGAAATGATGAAAAACCCTAAAATGGAGAGAAAATGCGAAAATGAGAAGGAAAGAAAAAGGAAAAGTGATGGCCAACCACTCCAAAATCGACTAAATAACTCGCCCATACCTTCACCGCGGGTGCGCTCCTCTAAGCACCGCGGGTGCGCAATGGTTACGGCATTCTCAAAAATTCTGGAACACGAACAGCGCGGGTGCGGCGACGCAAGCAGCGCGGGTGCGATCTCTACCGCGGGGGTGGTCGCTACATCACCGCGGGTGCGGTGTGCTCACGGCAAAGCACTATTCCCATGCAACTAAAATCGAACCGAAACGCTGAAACGACCAACCAACATCAACTAACACCTCAAGACAATAAAACTAACAATACTATAGCCCAAAAATACAACTCTGAACATCTAATCAAATATCCCAAATAACAAACGAAACTTAAATCGTACCGTACACTGGGCTCGGCTATTACAGTAATCTACTACTTGTCATCCTCAAACGGATGGACAAACTGAAGTTGTAAATAGAACTTTGGGAACACTTTTGCGTGCTATTCTTAAAAAGAACTTGGATTGATATTTTTATGGACTTTATTTTGGGGCTGCCTATAGACTAAGAAGGGAAGGGATTCTATTTTTGGATTACTTTATGGGCTAAACTTTGCACAATATTGTTGTAATCTACTACTTGTCATCCTCAAACGGATGGACAAACTGAAGTTGTCAATAGAACTTTGGGTACACTTTTGCGTGCTATTCTTAAAAAGAACATGGATTGACATATCTATGGACTTTATTTTGGGGTTGCCTAGGACTAAGAAGGGGAGGGATTCTATTTTTGGATTACTTTATGGGCTAAACTTTGCACAATAAAGTTGTAATCTACTACTTGTCATCCTCAAACGGATGGACAAACTGAAGTTGTCAATAGAACTTTTGGGTACACTTTTGCGTGCTATTCTTAAAAAGAACTTGGAATGACATTTCTATGGACTTTATTTTGGGGTTGCCTAGGACTAAGAAGGGGAGGGATTCTATTTTTGGATTACTTTATGGGCTAAACTTTGCACAATAAACTTTGGGTACACTTTCGCGTGCTATTCTTAAAAGAACTTGGATTGACATTTCTATGGACTTTATTTTGGGGTTGTCTAGGACTAAGAAGGGGAGGGATTATATTTATGGATTACTTTATGGGCTAAACTTTGCACAATATTGTTGTAATCTACCACTTGTCATCCTCAAACGGATGGACAAACTGAAGTTGTAAATAGAACTTTGGGAACAATTTTGCGTGCTATTCTTAAAAGAACTTGGATTGACATTTCTATGGACTTTATTTTGGGGTTGCCTAGGACTAAGAAGGGGAGGGATTCAATTTATGGATTACTTTATGGGCTAAACTTTGCACAATAAAGTTGTAATCTACTACTTGTCATCCTCAAACGGATGGACAAACTGAAGTTGTAAATAGGACTTTGGGAACACTTTTGCGTGCTATTCTTAAAAAGAACTTGGATTGACATTTCTATGGACTTTATTTTGGGGTTGCCTAGGACTAAGAAGGGAAGGGATTCTATTTTTGGATTACTTTACGTGCTAAACTTTGCTCCATATTGTTGTAATCTACTACTTGTCATCCTCAAACGGATGGACAAACTGAAGTTGTCAATAGAACTTTGGGTACACTTTTGCGTGCTATTCTTAAAAAGAACATGGATTGACATTTCTATGGACTTTATTTTGGGGTTGCCTAGGACTAAGAAGGGGAGGGATTCTATTTTTGGATTACTTTATGGGCTAAACTTTGCACAATAAAGTTGTAATCTACTACTTGTCATCCTCAAACGGATGGACAAACTGAAGTTGTCAATAGAACTTTGGGTACACTTTTGCGTGCTATTCTTAAAAAGAACTTGGATTGACATTTCTATGGACTTTATTTTGGGGTTGCCTAGGACTTAGAAGGGGAGAGATTCTTAATGTAATAGCCGAGCCCGGTGTACGGTACGATTTAAGTTTCGTTTGTTATTTGGGATATTTGATTAGATGTTCAGAGTTGTATTTTTGGGCTATAGTATTGTTAGTTTTATTGTCTTGAGGTATTAGTTGATGTTGGTTGTTCGTTTCAGCGTTTCGGTTCGATTTTATTTGCTTGGGAATAGTGTTTTGCCGTGAGCACACCGCCCCCGCGGTGATGTAGTGACCGCCCCCGCGGTAGAGACCGCACCCGCGCTGCTTGTGTCGCCGCACCCGCGCTGATCGTGTTCCAGAATTTTTTTAGTTTGCCGTAGCCATTGCGCACCCGCGGTGCTTAGAGGAGCGCACCCGCGGTGAAGGTATGGTCGAGTTTTTAAGCTACTTTTTGGAGTGGTTGGCCATGCTTTTCCTTTCTTCTCTCCTTCATTCTCGACTTTTCTCTCCATTGCTAGGGTTTTCGGTCATTTCTTTCCTTTCCTATCTTCGATTCAGGCGTTTGTTTGGAATTTCGACTTGAGTTCGACGTTCTTCTTGGTGCTAGGAAGCTTGGGTAAGTTTTTGGTGCGATTCTGTTAAGGTTGTAAATTAAGAGTTGTTTAGGTTGGTTGTTTATGTGGATTTATGGATTATTTAGCTTGTAATCGTGGATATTTAGTTGATATTGGTGTTATTTGTGGATTATTTGTTGTAGGTGGTGATCAAGAGCTAAGTTGAGGTGTTGTTGTGGTTTGTAAGTGGAATTTCATTCCTTTTTGCTCACATGATTATATATGTATGTGTTTTAAAGAGTTTATTGTGTTATTCCCTTCCATTTGATCCATAGTATGTATTGTTATATGTATTGGAGGCATTGTATGTCTCATTATTGATTAAAGGGAATACAAAGAGATATATAGAGTTCAAAGTGATTGTTAAATCCAGAGAAGAGTTTAAATGTTTTCGGATTGATAAATACATAGTCAGAGATTGCATGCAATATTAGATGATCATCGCCTATAGGCTTATATCCCTCAGAGTTATCGGTTTATATCGATTTGGGATACGAGCACCCCAGAGCAGAGATACTATTGATATCAATCCCCAGAGAAAAGAGAAATACCATCATATTTTTATGCTATTGCTATGTTATTGATATTCAGAGTTTACAGTTCAGAGTTGATGGTATTTATGATTTCAAAGAGATGTTTTACAGAGTTATTGTTTATTATTATGTAAGAGTTCCACTTGCTGAGATTTATTCTCATTTCAGTTATTTTCATGTGATGCAGATCAGAGTGGTGCCCCGGGACGTTGACTGTGGATTGGGGGTCATATGCATACACCGTTGGAAGGAGGATTTTGGCATGATCATAGGAATGATGTTTTGTTTTTGTTATGTCATTTAAATGATCATGTATTTATTTTGTAAAGATATTTAAACAAATGTATTTTGAAACTCCTTCCGTATATTTTAAAGAGAAAATTTTATTTCCGCTGCGTATTTATTTTAAAAGAGGTCAGGGTGTCACATTTAGTGGTATCAGAGCGGTGTTCTTCGGACCAATGCATATGACTTCGTCTACTTTCAACTGTCCGGGTATGTTTTCTTTGCATCTATCTATTGTTATGTATTGATTGGTGTCTTGTGAGCATTGTAGAGTAGAGGATGCCTCCTAAGCGTAAGGCGTCAGAGGGGGAGGATAGTTCGTCCTCGAGAGTTGTCGACGAGTTCGGCAAGTTACTGAAGGAGCAGGCTAAGGTTCACAGTGAGCAGATCCAGCAGTTGCTTAGACTGCAAGGAACAGGCCAGGGCAGAGGCCAAGGTAGAGGGCAGGTTGCTCCAGCTGCAGTTGGTTCTGATGCTATCTTTTCTGCGTTTAAGAGGATGGATCCACCCGAGTTTCCAGGCAGCTCCGATCCTTTAGCTGCAGTAGAGTGGGTCAAGGCTTTAGAGGCGATTTTTGATCATCTCCACTATGAGGACAGAGATCGTATCAGTTGTGCTGTCTTTATGCTGGTTAAAGCTGCACGTTTGTGGTGGAATGCGACCAAGGTTGGCATTGATGTTTCTACTTTGAAGTGGTCTGAGTTTACTGAGCTTTTCTACGACAAGTACTTTCCTGATGCACTGCGAGCGAGGAAGGTTACGGAGTTCTTGGAGCTTCGTCAAGGGAGCTTGAACGTGGATGAGTATATTCTCAAGTTCGAGGAGGGTTGCCTTTTTGCTCCGTACATTGCTACCAGTGATAAAGATAAAGGCGCTCATTTCATTCGAGGCCTTAGAGCGGAGATCAGGCGGGATATCAATATGTCCAAGGCTGTTACTTTCAAGGAGATTGTGTCCAAGGCGTTGCTAGCAGAGCAGGACGAGAAGGATATCGCCAGGGAGAGACAGGCGAGGCACCAGGCTAGTGTTCAGAGAGGCCAGAGTTCAGGTCAGCGTGGCAGAGATCGATTCAAGGGGAAGGGCAAGGTGGATCAGAGTCCTAGGCCACCGTCAGCGCCAGTTGCTCCGTCTGATTCTGAGAGATCCTTGTGTCCCAAGTGTAGCAGACCCCATCGTGGAGAGTGTAGATTTGGCTCTCGTTCTTGCTATCGTTGTGGCATGCCAGGCCACATTTCCAGAGATTGTCCTAAGGGAGCTAGCCAGGAGAAGGTGCAGGGTCGTATCTTTTCGTTGACTAAGGAAGGTATTAATCGTAATTCTTCTGTAATCTCTAGTTCCATTTTAATTTCAGGCAGAGTAGCTACTACTTTGATTGATACTGGTGCTACTCATTCTTTTATGTCTGAATTGTTTTTGAGATCTTTGGGTATAGTTCCTTCTGTTATTCCCCTTCAGCTTAGTGTTGTTTTGCCTTCGGGAGATGTTTTGTGCCCGACTTCCATAGTGTATGCGTGCCCCGTTCGTTTTGTTGATCGAGAGGTCTTTGCTGATTTGATTGTGATCCCGATGGTTGCCTTTGATGTTATTCTTGGCATGGATTGGCTGTCGACCTATCGTGCTGTTATTGATTGCGTTGCTAAGACGGTGACTTTTGCAGATGATGACCAGGGAGGAGTTCTCGCCAGCTCAGGTACTTCGCTGGTCCTTCCTTTAATTTCGTGTCTTGATGCTGAGAGGCTATTGTGTAGAGGTTGTGATGTTTTTCTGGCATCTGTTGTGGATGTTGATAGACTGATTAAGTTGAATATTGATGATATTGATGTGGTGAGGGAGTTTGCTGATGTGTTTGAGGATGATGTTGTTAGAGTAGGTGCCCGTCGAGCCAAGTGTTGGCCGAGTGTTCACAATGAAACTCTATGTATAAGCAGTCTTTATTTTAATAATATTTGAAATTATTATTTTGGCAAATCTTTATCTGTATACCCATGCTAGCTGCATAGATAAAGCCCTTGAATATACAAATAGTAGAAAGAATATGAGATGCTCATATGATGAGTATCATGAAACTCATATTTGGAATACTGTATATTCTAAACGGTTCCTAGTCGATTCAGCCGCCACTAAGAAGGATATAGGCCGCTCGAGTTAGAGACTAGTATCTGCGATGTGAGTACCATGTTTCATTGGTAGGGGACATTGTGATGTCCGAGCATGCAGATAGGTGCTCCTTGTAGAGTGCACTGAACAACCCTCCATAAAAGGACTTTCCAAGTGGTTCTCACTTATCGAGTGGAAAAGTCCTGGTTTATGGTTGTACAGAATTAGTCCTTATGACCCGGGACAACATTGAGACTCTATGTGCTAGAATTACACTTTGACTTGTTTACCGACTCTCATGGGGTCATTAGGTGGCAAGGTTGGGTGTTCTGTCGAAACACATAGGAGTCGATGCATTGTAGTCGGGGATTCACCGCTTACCTTCGGGTATGGATATCCTATGTGTTATCATGTGTATGTAGATCGAAATCTCTGGCCAGAGTATGGTTGTAATTATGAAAAGTGTTTCATAGATTACACCATCGATGCAACTACGACATGACACATAGTATCGATTCATTGACAACTCTCGATGAACCAATGGTTGTCGAATCGATCGGGATATATGAGTTGAAGGGACCGTACTGTACGCTAACCATAATTGAATGGTTCTTGCAGGCACTATCATGTGATACCTAGGGAATCACGTAAGCGATGCTGCTAGGCGTTTAACATGATTGGTTGGGTACTATCAGACTTGAGTTCTGACGTTCTTAATATCAAGGAGTTGATAATTAAGAATGGAGCAATTGGGGTATGCTCGTATAAGGACATGTTTAGTCCGAATCACATGGAGATGTGAACCCACGGCTAGTTGTATCAATGAACCATTGAGGGCCACACAAGTACTAGCTTTCTAGATCCCGATGAGAAGTAAAAATAGTTCAATGTGTTGAACGGCTTATAAAGGAGTTTATAAGCGTAAGGAAAATTAGAAGTATGACTTCTATAAAGGAGAAAAATAGTTCAATGTGTTGAACGACTTATAAATGAGTTTATAAGTGTAAAGAAAAATAGAAGTATGACTTCTATGAGAGAAATATAAATTTTAATTTATGGAAGTGTTCCTAGATTAAAATTTGGCCAAGTGACTAATGTTTTTTGAAAATTGTGATTTTCATAAACATTATTATGGACTAAATTAAATTAATTCAAGTGTTGAATTAATTAAACACTAGTGGGCCTAGTAGAGCCCAAATAATTAAATCAATTCAAGTGTTGGATTAATTAAATAATATTGAGTCTTGTAGAGCTCAATTAAAATAATTATTTAAACTAGTGGGACTTGAGTAAATTCAAGTAATATTTAATTTGTCTCAAATATGTTTGAGATAATTAAATTTAGTCCAAAGTTTTTAATTTGATTAAAAACTATATTATATGCATGCATGGGAGGTGAAGGGTTGGAGATTACTTTTTATTAAAATAATGGTTGGCATGCAACTTTTTTGGATCAACTTTTTGCAACCCCAAGACAACTCATCCTCCCTCATTCTAGCATAGAGATGGCCGAAACTTGCTTCCAATATTCTCTCCATTTTTCTTCTTGTTTTTGTTCTTCAAATGTTGGAGAAACAAAATTCTTCTCTATGAAAAATCCTCTTAATTTCCTAGTGCAAATTATGAGGGGATCTAGCTAGTTAGTGGTGGGCTTGATTTTGAAAGAAAGAAGGAGGCTTGGAGGCTTGTAGATAGTTTCTTTTATTCAAGAGCTTTGTTATTTGATAACAAAGTTGGATCCACAATCAATCTTTTAAAGATTGATAGGTAAACATTTCTTAAACATCCTATGAATGTGTTTTTTGTAAATATTGCATAAAAACCTTGAGGTGGCCGAAATTTTACAATTAAAATTCGAATTTTGTGCTTCCGTTGCGTTTCCGGCCACCGTAACCGGTCCACTTTCAAGTGGTATCCGAGCTAAGGTTACGGTTTTTGTGTTATATTTACGTAATATTATGTTGAGATCGATTTCTAACCGTTTGAGATTTTTGGTGCAAGAAAATCACAAGGGCCGAATTTTTGGTAGCAAAAAAAAAAAAAAAAACGTTTTTCCGGGCAGCCGAGGGGCTACCCGAAAGGGGCTGCCCGAAAATTTCGGGCAGCCGTGGGGCAGCCCAAGGGGCTGCCCGAAATGTTCAGTTTTTTAAAATAAAAAAAAAAAAATTTTTTTGGTGTTGCCGGAATCCGGCGACGGAGCTCCGGCGACGGCGATGACGGCTAGGGTTTCCAAAAGTGTTTTGGTTAATCCAAGTGTCATGGGCCTTGAGTTGTTGGGCCATTGGATGGCCAACATAATTTGTGAAATTTAAATGGGCCAAAGTATTTTTGGTGAAAAATGGTTTTTGGGCCCTTAAGTTTAAATTTACAATTGTTGCACATGTTTTCTCATAAAATAAATAATTGAAGTTGGACTTTAATTATTTATAGTAAATTGGGATTTACAAGAAATTCGATTATAAATAAATTAATTTGAAAGTAGACAAAGGTGTTTGTATACTTTGTTAATTTAATTTATAATTGTGGCAGTTAGTGATTGGATCAAGATATATAATATTGGATCAATTAATTATAGTGATAATTAATTGATGGTGTATGATATGTGATATTATGCATGAAGGATGATCAAAAGCCCAAGCCCAATTTGCTAGGTGTATGCTAGGATATTTGTGTTGTATGATTGTAATAATTATCAATTTAAAGTGGGCTTGGTTTATGGCCCGTTCCCACCCCATGAGATGTATCCCTATGTGCCATGGATATTTAATTGTAAATATTAGAATAGTGGAAGATCAAGATTGGAAGATGGTGGCCTTGGTGATTATGAAGATCGAAGACATGTAATATTGGATGCTAATGTAATAATTTAGTTGCATTGCATCCCGTGCATTTACCCTAGGATTGGACCTAGGCCCGTGTTTGGCTCACACGGGCCATTAGTTTTGGGGCGATTGATCATCCTTGTACTGTTTTCTATTTATAATATATGCATGATATGTTATAAATAATGAGTATGTGCATTATTATTATTATAATAACAAAGTTGCATGAATCCGGCAAACATACGATCAAACATGGCGAGCTTTTAAAATAAAATTAATGATGAGACCTTTCAAAATTAAAAACCCTCATTTTGAATAAGATTCAAAATTAATATCAAGTCCGAAAAGGGGAATTATAAATTTGTTTATAATTTCCTTGTCTTCCATCGACAATGGATGCATGATGAACGCTACCCGTACTCGGGGCTCGGCTCATATTATTGAGGGGGCCCTGGGTGCCGGAAAGCTGTGACATCCATTGACATAGTGATGTGAACTACGTGGAACTCCCATGATTTCGGCTCATATTATTGAGGGAACTCATGGCGACCGTCCATTAAGGTTCAACATCGATGGGTAAGGCTTGACACGTAAAGATGAACGACGTCATATTATTGGGTCCTAATCAAACGTGAGACAAAAGTATACGTAGAGGGTTGCATGGCGATGCAATTGGAAACTACCTTTTAGGAGTTGTGATGGCCGATATTATTCGGGATCACAATTCGCTAATTGGACCTTACGTACCTACTGAGGAAAAGTGTTTCCCGTTTTCACTAGAGGGTAGTGAAAATGTCAAAACAGTGGGAGCGATTATTTATGAAGTAAAAGTCCAAACTTCATATCTTACTAAATATTTAAAATAGTCATCAACATTTATCTGTTTTTACTTTTCAGTACAAATCAACAATGTCTTCGATGCGCAATTCGATATCTGTAATACTCGACAAACACATATTAACTGGACCTAATTACCTCACTTGGCTAAGAAATTTGAAAATAGTCTTAAATTCGGAAAGGGTAACATATACACTGACTCAGTCGCCCCCTGTTGAGGCCCCGACTGACTGCACTCCTGAGGAATTGCAGGCCTACGAGGAATGGTGTGACCATGACTTGATAGCCAGGTGTTATATGTTGACTTCTATGAACGATGAGCTACAGAGGCGTTTTGAGGGTGCAAAGAGTGCTGCTGACATTCATTTGCATCTCAAAGAGCTCTTTGGTGAGCAAACACGACCTCTAAGGCATGCTACCGTCAAGGAGCTGATCACTTTGCGCATGCGAGATGGGACCTCGGTCCATGAGCATGGTCTAAAGGTGATCGGGCTCGTGGACAAGCTCGTTGGCATGGATCTGATCTTGCCTTCGGAGTTGACCACCGACGTGTTGCTGTTATCACTTCCTAGCTCATTTGATCCTTTTGTGGTGAATTTCAACATGAACAAGATGGAACCGACCCTTGAGGAGTTGGTGAACATGCTTGTTACGTTTGAATCCACCATCAAGAAAGAGAAGTTGGTTCTTTATGTGGGTTCTTCATCTGGTACGAAGATTGATCCACATGGGAAGGGAAAGAAGGGTTCTTTCCAACGTCCCAAAAAGAACGTGCCCTTGTTGAGGCAATCTCTGAATCCTGTTGAGACAGCCAGACCAGTTAAGGCTGACAAGACTGGTGATGTTTGTCATCACTGCAAGAAGCCTGGACATTGGAAGCGAAATTGCATGGAATATCTGTCCCAGAAGTGTTCTGGAAACGGTATGTTCTAAATTTAAGTAAACATTTTAATTAACTCTACTTCTTGGGTATTAGATACCGGTTGTGACTCACATCTCTGTAATGGGTTACAGGTGATGGGAAGAAGTAGGAAGCTTAAGGAAGGTGTGACCTTCTTGAGGATGGGCAATGGAGCAAGAGTTGCTGCCAAGACCTTAAGAGATGTTTACTTATTGTTGAACAACAGTTTTAAGTTAATTTAGAGATGTTTGTTTGTACCTTTTTTTTTGATGAAAAACATTATTTCCATTTCTATTGTGATAAAGATGGATATTCTTGTTTATTTAGCAAAGGTGTTTGCAACATTTACAAGAATGAATGTTTAATTGGTACTTGAGAACTTGAAAACGATCTCTATAACTTAAAAATAAAAGATATTCTACTAAATGTCCATTCAAAGGCAGATACCATATGAGATATGGATGGGTAAGCCTCCCAAATATTCTTATCTTAGAATATGGGGAGCCCTGCTTATGTGAAGCAGGTAAGTGGGAGATAAATTGGATTGTTGATCCATTTTATGTTACTTTGTGGGATATCCAAGGAATTAAGTTGGATATCATTTCTATCATCCCCAAGAAACAAAAGTGTTTGTTTCTAGAATGCAACCTTTTTGGAAAGGGATTTTCTATTGGATAGAAAAAGGCAGATGATAGAACTCGAAGAGGTTCGAGAGAAACCCACAGTTATAGAACCCACACCCGATGAGCCAAGAGAGGAGATACAAGCTCCTAGCAGATACGAGAAAGTCTCGAGACCACCTATGAGGTATGGTCAGCTTCTTGAAGAAGGCCATGATGAGCCTAACCATGGATGTGATCCATGGACCTTCAAGGAAGCGTTATCTGATGCCAATTCATCCAAGTGACTTGAAGAAATGGAATCTGAGTTGAATTCCATGCATTCGAACCAAGTGTAGGATCTTGTGGATCCACCTGTGGGAACTGTTCCCACAGGGACTTGGGGAGGATGGGAAGGTGTTGACTTTCAAGGCGCGATTGGTGGCAAAAGGATATACTCAAAGACAAGGAGTTGACTTTGAGGAAACCTTTTCCCAATCGCAATGTTCAAGTCCATAAGGATTTTATTAGCCATAGCTGCATAGTATGACTATGAGATATGGCAGATAGATGTCAAGACAAACTTTCTTAAATGGGGATTTTAAGAAAGTTATTTACATGTCTAAACCTGAAGGGTTTACATCTATCGGAAGTGAGCATATGGTATGCAAACTTCAGAGATCTATTTATGATCTAAAACAGGCATCTAGGAGTTGGAACCTCAGATTCGACAGTACAATCAAATAGTTTGATTTACTAAGAATCATGAGGGACCCTATGTGTATAAGAAGGTCAGTGGGAGTGTTGTGACATTCCTGGTGTTATATGTTGATAACATTCTACTCATTGGGAATGATGTAGGAATGTTGCAATCAACAAAGATATGGTTAGCGAGTAAGTTCTCGATGAAGGACTTGGGTGAAGCATCTTTTGTATTGGGATACAGATCTATTGAGATAGATCGAAAAGATGGCTTGGTCTCACCCACTCCACATACATTGATACCATCGTGAAGCAGTTCTCGATGGATGAGTCCATGAGAGGACATCTACCAGTGTGTCATGGCGTGTCCCTATCCAAGTCTGTCTCCCAAGACAGATGCAGAGATAGTGGCGATGACACGCATTCCGTATACTTCGGAAATTGGTAATATCATGTATGGGATGATATCTACACGTCCTGACGTGGCATTTGCACTATGTGTAGTGAAAGGATATCAATCGAACCCTGGTCTTCCACACCTGAAAGCTGTGAAAGACATCCTCAAGCAGTTGAGAAGGACCAATAAGTTGTTCTTGGTCTATGGGGTAGAGAACTGAAATTGGAAGGCTATACCGACTCTAGCTTCCAAAGCGATATCGATAACTCGAAGTCAACCTCTATTTTGTATTCATGCTCAATGGTGCTGCTGTCTCTTGGAAGAGTTCCAAGCAAGACAATATTACGGATTCCAGCACAGAGGCCGAATACATTGCTGCATCAGATGCAGCAAGAGAGGCTGTTTGGATAAGGAATTTCGTCCAAGAGTTGGGCGTCATTCCTAATGGAGTTGCTCCTATCCCGGTGTTGTGTGACAACACGGGAGCTTTAGCTCAAGCAAAGGAGCCAAGGTCTCATCAGAAGTCCAAACACGTATTGAGAAAGTACCACATCCTCGGAGAGATTGTGGAAAGAAGAGTAGTGTCTATTGACAAAGTCGGTTCCGCAGATTATGTTGTTGATCCACTAGCTAAGCCTTTACCTAGACCATTATTCGACAAGCATCGCGAATCAATGGGTTTTAAGCATATGGGTAGTTGGCTCTAGTGCAAGTGGGAGATTGTTAGAGTAGGTGCCCGTCGAGCCAAGTGTTGGCCGAGTGTTCACAATGAAACTCTATGTATAAGCAGTCTTTATTTTAATAATATTTGAAATTATTATTTTGACAAATCTTTATCTGTATACCCATGCTAGCTGCATAGATAAAGCCCTTGAATATACAAATAGTAGAAAGAATATGAGATGCTCATATGATGAGTATCATGAAACTCATATTTGGAATACTGTATATTCTAAACGGTTCCTAGTCGATTCAGCCGCCACTAAGAAGGATATAGGCCGCTCGAGTTAGAGACTAGTATCTGCGATGTGAGTACCATGTTTCATTGGTAGGGGACATTGTGATGTCCGAGCATGCAGATAGGTGCTCCTTGTAGAGTGCACTGAACAACCCTCCATAAAAGGACTTTCCAAGTGGTTCTCACTTATCGAGTGGAAAAGTCCTGGTTTATGGTTGTACAGAATTAGTCCTTATGACCCGGGACAACATTGAGACTCTATGTGCTAGAATTACACTTTGACTTGTTTACCGACTCTCATGGGGTCATTAGGTGGCAAGGTTGGGTGTTCTGTCGAAACACATAGGAGTCGATGCATTGTAGTCGGGGATTCACCGCTTACCTTCGGGTATGGATATCCTATGTGTTATCATGTGTATGTAGATCGAAATCTCTGGCCAGAGTATGGTTGTAATTATGAAAAGTGTTTCATAGATTACACCATCGATGCAACTACGACATGACACATAGTATCGATTCATTGACAACTCTCGATGAACCAATGGTTGTCGAATCGATCGGGATATATGAGTTGAAGGGACCGTACTGTACGCTAACCATAATTGAATGGTTCTTGCAGGCACTATCATGTGATACCTAGGGAATCACGTAAGCGATGCTGCTAGGCGTTTAACGTGATTGGTTGGGTACTATCAGACTTGAGTTCTGACGTTCTTAATATCAAGGAGTTGATAATTAAGAATGGAGCAATTGGGGTATGCTCGTATAAGGACATGTTTAGTCCGAATCACATGGAGATGTGAACCCACGGCTAGTTGTATCAATGAACCATTGAGGGCCACACAAGTACTAGCTTTCTAGATCCCGTTGAGAAGTAAAAATAGTTCAATGTGTTGAACGGCTTATAAAGGAGTTTATAAGCGTAAGGAAAATTAGAAGTATGACTTCTATAAAGGAGAAAAATAGTTCAATGTGTTGAACGACTTATAAATGAGTTTATAAGTGTAAAGAAAAATAGAAGTATGACTTCTATGAGAGAAATATAAATTTTAATTTATGGAAGTGTTCCTAGATTAAAATTTGGCCAAGTGACTAATGTTTTTTGAAAATTGTGATTTTCATAAACATTATTATGGACTAAATTAAATTAATTCAAGTGTTGAATTAATTAAACACTAGTGGGCCTAGTAGAGCCCAAATAATTAAATCAATTCAAGTGTTGGATTAATTAAATAATATTGAGTCTTGTAGAGCTCAATTAAAATAATTATTTAAACTAGTGGGACTTGAGTAAATTCAAGTAATATTTAATTTGTCTCAAATATGTTTGAGATAATTAAATTTAGTCCAAAGTTTTTAATTTGATTAAAAACTATATTATATGCATGCATGGGAGGTGAAGGGTTGGAGATTACTTTTTATTAAAATAATGGTTGGCATGCAACTTTTTTGGATCAACTTTTTGCAACCCCAAGACAACTCATCCTCCCTCATTCTAGCATAGAGATGGCCGAAACTTGCTTCCAATATTCTCTCCATTTTTCTTCTTGTTTTTGTTCTTCAAATGTTGGAGAAACAAAATTCTTCTCTATGAAAAATCCTCTTAATTTCCTAGTGCAAATTATGAGGGGATCTAGCTAGTTAGTGGTGGGCTTGATTTTGAAGGAAAGAAGGAGGCTTGGAGGCTTGTAGATAGTTTCTTCCATTCAAGAGCTTTGTTATTTGATAACAAAGTTGGAGCCACAATCAATCTTTTAAAGATTGATAGGTAAACATTTCTTAAACATCCTATGAATGTGTTTTTTGTAAATATTGCATAAAAACCTTGAGGTGGCCGAAATTTTACAATTAAAATTCGAATTTTGTGCTTCCGTTGCGTTTCCGGCCACCGTAACCGGTCCGCTTTCAGATGTTCCGGGTTTGCCGCCGGATAGAGATGTAGAGTTTGTTATTGATCTTGCTCCAGGTACGGTTCCTATTTCTAAGGCTCCGTATAGGATGGCTCCTACTGAGATGAAAGAGTTGAAGACGCAGTTGCAGGATCTTCTAGATAAGGGTTTTATTCGTCCGAGTTCTTCGCCTTGGGGAGCTCCGGTTCTATTTGTTAAGAAGAAAGATGGTTCTTTGCGTCTGTGTATCGATTACAGAGAGCTCAACAAAGTGACGATCAAGAACAAGTATCCGTTGCCACGGATTGACGATCTATTTGACCAACTCCAGGGTGCCACTGTTTTCTCGAAGATTGATCTTCGGTCTGGCTACTATCAGTTGAAGGTTAGGGAGTCCGATATCCCTAAGACGGCTTTCCGTACCAGGTATGGTCACTATGAGTTTCTCGTGATGTCTTTTGGTTTGACCAATGCCCCTTCTGTTTTCATGGACCTGATGAACCGTGTGTTCAAGCCGTATTTGGATAGCTTCGTCATTGTCTTCATCGATGATATCTTGATCTATTCCAAGACCAGAGAGCTTCATTCAGAGCATCTCAGAGTTGTGCTCCAGTTGTTGAGAGAGCGGAGGTTGTTTGCCAAGTTGAAGAAGTGTGAGTTTTGGTTGGATCAGATTTCTTTTCTAGGCCATGTCGTTTCGAGGGATGGCATTGTTGTTGATCCGATGAAGATAGAGGCGATTCAGAGTTGGCCTATTCCTACGACTGTTTCTGAGGTACGCAGTTTCCTTGGTTTGGCGGGTTACTATCGTCGTTTCATTTCAGACTTTTCCAAGATTGCCCTGCCATTGTCCAATTTGACAAGGAAGACTGTGAAGTTCGAGTGGTCTATAGATTGCCAGAGTGCATTTCAGGAGTTGAAGGATAGATTGACGACGGCTCCTGTTCTCGCATTGCCCAGTGGTTCAGAGGACTTTGTTGTCTTTACCGATGCGTCGAAGAAGGGTCTCGGTGCAGTGTTGATGCAGAGAGGTAAGGTCATTGCCTATGATTCTCGCCAGTTGAAGGATTATGAGAAGAATTATCCGACGCATGATTTAGAGTTGGCAGCTGTGGTTTTCGCCCTGAAGATTTGGAGACACTACTTGTATGGCGAAAAGTGTGAGATTTTCACAGACCACAAGAGTTTGAAGTATCTGTTTTCTCAGAAAGAGCTCAATATGCGGCAGAGGAGGTGGTTAGAGCTGGTCAAAGATTACGATGTGACTATCAGTTATCACCCAGGGAAGGCGAATGTTGTGGCTGATGCTTTGAGTCGTAAGTCGAGTGCTTCATTGAGTTCTTTGATTCAGAGACCGTTGCTGATGGATTTGCAGAGAGAAGAGATTGATCTGGTGATTCCAGGCACCATTGCTCGTCTTTCAGCGTTGGTTATTCGATCTTCATTGACGGACAGGATCCGTAGAGAGCAGTCGACTGATGTTCAGTTGACAGAGTTGAGAGATAGAGCAGAGATTAGAGGTAATTCAGAGTTTGCCTTGAATGGTGATGGTTTGGTGACTTTCAGAAGTCGTATTTGTGTTCCTGTTGGCGATGATATTCGTAGAGATATTCTGACAGAGGCTCATACCGCGCCGTATTCGATTCATCCAGGCAGTACGAAGATGTATCAGGATCTTCGTCGACTCTACTGGTGGCCAGGTATGAAGAAGTATGTTGCCGTGTTCATTTCTCAGTGCCTTACTTGTCAGCAGGTGAAGATTGAGCACCAGAGACCTGCTGGGACATTGTTGTCGTTGCCGATTCCTCAGTGGAAGTGGGAGCATATTACGATGGATTTCGTGACTGGTCTTCCCAGAGTGCAGAGAGGTTTCAATTCTATTTGGGTTATCGTTGATCGATTGACTAAGTCAGCGCACTTTCTTCCAGTCAAGACGACGTATTCGATGAATCAGTATGCCAAGGACTACATAGCAGAGATTGTCAGACTTCATGGTGTCCCTGTGTCGATCGTGTCTGATCGTGACCCTAGATTTACTTCAGAGTTTTGGAAGAGTTTGCACAGAGCTATGGGTTCGCGGTTAGCGTTCAGTACAGCCTATCATCCTCAGAGTGATGGTCAGTCAGAGAGAGTCATTCAGATTCTTGAGGATATGCTCAGAGCTTGTACTATAGACTTTCCAGGTAGCTGGGATTCTTTGTTGCCTTTGGTTGAGTTCACTTATAACAATAGCTACCAGGCGACGATTGGCATGGCACCGTATGAGGCACTTTATGGCAGGAAGTGCAGATCTCCATTGTTTTGGGACGAGGTTGGTGAGAGGAAGATGTTGGGACCAGAGTTGGTTCAACAGACTGCCGATGTTGTTGCTGTTATCAGAGAAAGGATGAAGACTGCCCAGTCCAGACAGAAGAGCTATGCAGATGTTTGTCGTAGACCTTTGCAGTTCGAGGTTGGCGATCACGTGTTTCTGAAGATAGCAACTCTCAAGGGTGTGATGAGATTTGGCAAGAAGGGCAAGTTGAGTCCTAGATTTATTGGTCCATTCGAGATTTTGGACAGAGTTGGTGACAGAGCCTACAGATTAGCCCTACCTCCAGATCTTGACAGAGTTCATAATGTGTTTCACGTTTCGATGCTCAGGAAGTATGTTGCAGATCCTTCCCATGTTCTTCGCCATGAGCCATTGGACTTGACGCCGAATTTGACGTATCAAGAGATTCCGATTCAGATTTTGGATCGCACAGTTAGAGTTCTGAGGAACAAAGAGATCGGAATTGTCAAAGTTCTTTGGAGGAACCATTTGATAGAAGAGGCTACGTGGGAACCAGAGGATGAGATGAGAGAGAAGTATCCTGAGTTGTTCGTGCCGTGACGTCAATTTCGCGGACGAAATTCCCTTAAGGGGGGGAGATTGTAATAGCCGAGCCCGGTGTACGGTACGATTTAAGTTTCGTTTGTTATTTGGGATATTTGATTAGATGTTCAGAGTTGTATTTTTGGGCTATAGTATTGTTAGTTTTATTGTCTTGAGGTATTAGTTGATGTTGGTTGTTCGTTTCAGCGTTTCGGTTCGATTTTATTTGCTTGGGAATAGTGTTTTGCCGTGAGCACACCGCCCCCGCGGTGATGTAGTGACCGCCCCCGCGGTAGAGACCGCACCCGCGCTGCTTGTGTCGCCGCACCCGCGCTGATCGTGTTCCAGAATTTTTTTAGTTTGCCGTAGCCATTGCGCACCCGCGGTGCTTAGAGGAGCGCACCCGCGGTGAAGGTATGGCCGAGTTTTTAAGCTACTTTTTGGAGTGGTTGGCCATGCTTTTCCTTTCTTCTCTCCTTCATTCTCGACTTTTCTCTCCATTGCTAGGGTTTTCGGTCATTTCTTTCCTTTCCTATCTTCGATTCAGGCGTTTGTTTGGAATTTCGACTTGAGTTCGACGTTCTTCTTGGTGCTAGGAAGCTTGGGTAAGTTTTTGGTGCGATTCTGTTAAGGTTGTAAATTAAGAGTTGTTTAGGTTGGTTGTTTATGTGGATTTATGGATTATTTAGCTTGTAATCGTGGATATTTAGTTGATATTGGTGTTATTTGTGGATTATTTGTTGTAGGTGGTGATCAAGAGCTAAGTTGAGGTGTTGTTGTGGTTTGTAAGTGGAATTTCATTCCTTTTTGCTCACATGATTATATATGTATGTGTTTTAAAGAGTTTATTGTGTTATTCCCTTCCATTTGATCCATAGTATGTATTGTTATATGTATTGGAGGCATTGTATGTCTCATTATTGATTAAAGGGAATACAAAGAGATATATAGAGTTCAAAGTGATTGTTAAATCCAGAGAAGAGTTTAAATGTTTTCGGATTGATAAATACATAGTCAGAGATTGCATGCAATATTAGATGATCATCGCCTATAGGCTTATATCCCTCAGAGTTATCGGTTTATATCGATTTGGGATACGAGCACCCCAGAGCAGAGATACTATTGATATCAATCCCCAGAGAAAAGAGAAATACCATCATATTTTTATGCTATTGCTATGTTATTGATATTCAGAGTTTACAGTTCAGAGTTGATGGTATTTATGATTTCAAAGAGATGTTTTACAGAGTTATTGTTTATTATTATGTAAGAGTTCCACTTGCTGAGATTTATTCTCATTTCAGTTATTTTCATGTGATGCAGATCAGAGTGGTGCCCCGGGACGTTGACTGTGGATTGTGGGTCATATGCATACACCGTTGGAAGGAGGATTTTGGCATGATCATAGGAATGATGTTTTGTTTTTGTTATATCATTTAAATGATCATGTATTTATTTTGTAAAGATATTTTAAAAAATGTATTTTGAAACTCCTTCCGTATATTTTAAAGAGAAAATTTTATTTCCGCTGCGTATTTATTTTAAAAGAGGTCAGGGTGTCACACTTAAAAGAACTTGGATTGACATTTCTATGGACTTTATTTTGGGGTTGCCTAGGACTAAGAAGGGGAGGGATTATATTTTTGGATTACTTTATGGGCTAAACTTTGCACAATAAAGTTGTAATCTACTACTTGTCATCCTCAAACGGATGGACAAACCGAAGTTGTCAATAGAACTTTGGGTACACTTTTGCGTGCTATTCTTAAAAAGAACATGGATTGACATTTCTATGGACTTTATTTTGGGGTTTCCTAGGACTAAGAAGGGGAGGGATTCTATTTTTGGATTACTTTATGGGCTAAACTTTGCACAATAAATTTGTAATCTACTACTTGTCATCCTCAAACGGATGGACAAACCGAAGTTGTCAATAGAACTTTTGGGTACACTTTTGCGTGCTATTCTTAAAAAGAACTTGGAATGACATTTCTATGGACTTTATTTTGGGGTTGCCTAGGACTAAGAAGGGGAGTGATTCTATTTTTGGATTACTTTATGGGCTAAACTTTGCACAATAAACTTTGGGTACACTTTCGCGTGCTATTCTTAAAAGAACTTGGATTGACATTTCTATGGACTTTATTTTGGGGTTGCCTAGGACTAAGAAGGGGAAGGATTATATTTATGGATTACTTTATGGGCTAAACTTTGCACAATATTGTTGTATCTACTATAAAAAGGGGAGGGATTATATTTATGGATTAGTTTATGGGCTAAACTTTGCACAATAAAGTTGTAATCTACTACTTGTCATCCTCAAACGGATGGACAAACTGAAGTTGTAAATAGAACTTTCGGAACAATTTTGCGTGCTATTCTTAAAAGAACTTAGATTGACATTTCTATGGACTTTATTTTGGGGTTGCCTAGGACTAAGAAGGGGAGGGATTCTATTTTTGGACTACTTTATGGGCTAAACTTTGCACAATAAAGTTGTAATCTAATATTTGTCATCCTCAAACGGATGGACAAACTGAAGTTGTCAATAGAACTTTGGGTACACTTTTGCGTGCTATTCTTAAAAAGATCTTGGATTGACATTTCTATGGACTTTATTTTTGGGTTGCCTAGGACTAAGAAGGGGAGGGATTCTTAAAAGAACTTGGATTGACATTTCTATGGACTTTATTTTGGGGTTGCCTAGGACTAAGAAGGGGAGGGATTATATTTTTGGATTACTTTATGGGCTAAACTTTGCACAATAAAGTTGTAATCTACTACTTGTCATCCTCAAACAGATGGACAAACTGAAGTTGTCAATAGAACTTTTGGGTACACTTTTGCGTGCTATTCTAAAAAAGAACTTGGAATGACATTTCTATGTACTTTATTTTGGGGTTGCCTAGAACTAAGAAGGGGAGGGATTCTATTTTTGGATTACTTTATGGGCTAAACTTTCCACAATAAACTTTGGGTACACTTTCGCGTGCTATTCTTAAAAGAACTTGGATTGACATTTCTATGGACTTTATTTTGGGGTTGCCTAGGACTAAGAAGGGGAGGGATTCTATTTATGGATTACTTTATGGGCTAAACTTTGCACAATAAAGTTGTAATCTACTACTTGTCATCCTCAAACGGATGGACAAACTTAAGTTGTAAATAGAACTTTGGGAACACTTTTGCGTGCTATTCTTAAAAGAACTTGGATTGACATTTCTATGGACTTTATTTTG
The DNA here is from genome assembly GCF_022965805.1 of Primulina eburnea. Lineage (NCBI taxonomy): Eukaryota > Viridiplantae > Streptophyta > Magnoliopsida > Lamiales > Gesneriaceae > Primulina > Primulina eburnea. Next base: position 69,026 of record NW_027331376.1, read on the forward strand.
GGGTTGCCTAGGACTAAGAAGGGGAGGGATTCTATTTATGGATTACTTTATGGGCTAAACTTTGCACAATAAAGTTGTAATCTACTACTTGTCATCCTCAAACGGATGGACAAACTGAAGTTGTAAATAGAACTTTTTGAACACTTTTGCGTGCTATTCTTAAAAAGAACTTGGATTGACATTTCTATGGACTTTATTTTGGGGTTGCCTTGGACTAAGAAGGGGAGGGATTATATTTATGGATTACTTTATGGGCTAAACTTTGCACAATAAAGTTGTAATCTACTACTTGTCATCCTCAAACGGATGGACAAACTGAAGTTGTCAATAGAACTTTGGGTACACTTTTGCGTGCTATTCTTAAAAAGAACTTGGATTGACATTTCTATGGACTTTATTTTACTTTGGGAACACTTTTGCGTGCTATTCTTAAAAGAACTTGGATTGACATTTCTATGGACTTTATTTTGGGGTTGCCTAGGACTAAGAAGGGGTGGGATTCTATTTATGGATTACTTTATAGGCTAAACTTTGCACAATAAAGTTGTAATCTACTACTTGTCATCCTCAAACGGATGGACAAACTGAAGTTGTAAATAGAACTTTGGGAACACTTTTGCGTGCTATTCTTAAAAAGAACTTGGATTGATATTTTTATGGACTTTATTTTGGGGCTGCCTATAGACTAAGAAGGGAAGGGATTCTATTTTTGGATTACTTTATGGGCTAAACTTTGCTCAATATTGTTGTAATCTACTACTTGTCATCCTCAAACGGATGGACAAACTGAAGTTGTCAATAGAACTTTGGGTACACTTTTGCGTGCTATTCTTAAAAAGAACATGGATTGACATATCTATGGACTTTATTTTGGGGTTGCCTAGGACTAAGAAGGGGAGGGATTCTATTTTTGGATTACTTTATGGGCTAAACTTTGCACAATAAAGTTGTAATCTACTACTTGTCATCCTCAAACGGATGGACAAACTGAAGTTGTCAATAGAACTTTTGGGTACACTTTTGCGTGCTATTCTTAAAAAGAACTTGGAATGACATTTCTATGGACTTTATTTTGGGGTTTCCTAGGACTAAGAAGGGAGGGATTCTATTTTTGGATTACTTTATGAGCTAAACTTTGCACAATAAACTTTGGGTACACTTTCGCGTGCTATTCTTAAAAGAACTTGGATTGACATTTCTATGGACTTTATTTTGGGGTTGTCTAGGACTAAGAAGGGGAGGGATTATATTTATGGATTACTTTATGGGCTAAACTTTGCACAATATTGTTGTAATCTACCACTTGTCATCCTCAAACGGATTGACAAACTGAAGTTGTAAATAGAACTTTGGGAACACTTTTGCGTGCTATTCTTAAAAGAACTTGGATTGACATTTCTATGGACTTTATTTTGGGGTTGCCTAGGACTAAGAAGGGGAGGGATTCTGTAGTGACCCGTTCCAGAATCACCTACTAATCAAGAGCTAAGCATGCAATTAACTTAATTAACAATAATCAGAGATAACAGCGGAAATATGGCCAACGACAAAAGTTATACAACCCAATCGAAAAACAGAATAACTAAATATATTCGGTACAACCATATCGAAAAGACTAGTACTGAAAACTAAACCAAACAGCTACTCACTGTCCTCCTCCTGCTCGTCCTGAGCCATCCAACCTGAGACCTGCCCCGTAGGAATGGGGTGTCCAAGATAAACAAAACCGAGGACGTGAGCGATAAGAACGCCCAGTACAAAAGTATGAGTATACAGACCTATATGAAATGCACATGCTATGATCATGATACCGGGGTAGTCAAGAAACAGGAGTCACAAAAGGATCTCAACAATGCTCAGTCTAGAGGCGCCAAATGGATAGTGCCGCGCGGTCCAACCTCTGGGTCACTGCATCCACTACAAGACAGACGTGGACCTAAAATGTCCCGGACCACCGAAGCCCTCCCGACCCGTCGGCCACTGTGTACTCTCGGTGTCCATGCGTCCACAAGACAGGGCTGAGCGACCCCAAGATATAGCTTATCTCGAAAGAGATACAGCTCAACAGTAAAGGCTATCTCGAAGGAGATACGGCTCAACGTGATATGCAATATGCATCATAACTCGTGACATAATAGCATGCGTCATATGATATATAACAATGTAGCAAATAATCATGCAACACATATATGAATGTATACTCAACCAGGATATCTCGGATAGTACTTTCGTACCTCTATCACAGCAATCCTAATCCACTGGAATAACCAAACAACAGGTCTAGTCCAAGCCTATTCATCAAGTGAAAACCATCACTAAAACTTATCTACCAGACTTAACTAGATAATCCTGAGATAATACTGATACAAATCCAAACCTTCGTCCGTCGTTAGCCCTTTGATGTCGATTGCCTCGTAACTCAGGCGCTGCTATGCTACCAATCCCGGCAGCTCTTGGCTATCGCTCGAATAACAACTAGCCCTAGAATCCTTCTAAAACTCTCAAGGAGGAGACTCAACTCAAGGAATGGCAAGTCACAAATGAGAAATCCGAGCACTATTTATAGGCCATGTTCGGATCGTCCGAACCCTCTTCGGAACGTCCGAACTCCTACGTGTCCATCGGCTCTTGACAGCTCATGATCGGATCCTCCGATCATACACTTCGGACCGTCCGAACTTGCATGAAAACTGACGTGTCGATCCACTCTTGACACCTCATGTTCGGATCCACCGAACCCACTTCGGAGCGTCCGAACTCTTCGGTGCTTCCGAACCATCTTCAGACCTTCCGATCATGATTAATCACCATTAGTCCGTTAATTAACCAATTCGGCATTCGGGCTACTACATTCTCCCCCCCTTAAAAGATTTCGTCCTCGAAATCAGGCTTAGAGAATGAACAAAACGAAATAACAACATCGTTATTATATCTCAATTGTTGTTGAATACAACTGATATCTCGATTACAATTGAAAAACACAAACATATACAAAGCACAACTCAAAAGAGCTCTGGATGCTCTGAACGCATACGACTCTCTAACTCCCAAGTGGCTTCTTCAGTGCCTCTGCGCTGCCACTGCACTAAGACAAGAGGAATGATCTTATTCCGCAACACCTTGTCTTTGCGATCGAGAATCTGAACTGGTCGCTCCACGTAAGACAAATCTGATTCAAGTTGAACTTCAGAGGGATGCAAGATGTGAGACTCATCTGCTACGTAACGTCTCAACAAAGATACGTGGAACACATCATGAATACCGGACAGATACGGAGGTAATGCTAACCTGTAAGCTAAATCTCCCACACATTCTAGAATCTCAAAAGGACCAATGAATCTCGGAGATAGCTTACCCTTGAGACCAAATCTCAAAATCCTGCGAAAAGGCGAAACTCGGAGAAACACTTTCTCACCTGGCTGAAAATAAAGAGGTCGCCGCTTGGTGTTCGCATAACTAGCCTGTCGATCCTGGGCAATCTTAATCCGCTTCTTGATTACTGCAACTTTATCAATAGCCTGCTGGACTAACTCCGGTCCCTCAACATGTCGTTCACCAACTTCGTCCCAGAATAAAGGAGTACGACAACGTCGCCCATACAACGCCTCAAATGGTGCCATACCAATACTACGATGGTAGCTGTTGTTGTACGCGAACTCAATCAAAGGCAAATGATCCTGCCAAGCGGGTCCGAAATCCATAACACAAGCTCGCAACATATCCTCAAGCGTACGGATAGTCCTCTCTGACTGATCGTCAGTCTCCGGATGATAAGCAGTACTCAGACTCAGTGTAGTACCCAAAACTGACTGGAAACTACCCCAAAACCGTGAGGTAAAACGAGGATCTCTGTCACTGACAATACTGACAGGCACTCCATGCAAACGTACAATCTCCTGAATGTACAATCGAGCCATACGATCGAAAGTGAAATCCCGGTTATAAGGCAGAAAATGAGCAGACTTGGTGAGTCGATCCACCACTACCCAAATAGCATCACTATTCCTCGACGATAATGGCAAGTGAGTAATGAAATCCATCGTGATATGCTCCCACTTCCATTCAGGAATAGGTAGATTCAACAATAATCCTCCAGGTCGACGGTGCTCTGCCTTAACCTGTTGACAAACAAGACACTTGGAAACAAACTGATAAACACTGCGCTTCATCCCTTTCCACCAAAATCGTGTCCTCAAGTCTTTATACATCTTGTTGCTTCCTGGATGAATACTTAGCTTGCTTCGATGAGCATGAGATAAGATCTCCTCCCTCAAAGTATCATCCTCTGGTACTACAACCCGATTAGACAAACACAGAAGACCATTAGACTGATAATGGAAACCGCTATCTCCACCCGCTAACCGAGCTAATCTCTGAGTCTTCAGATCAGACATCTGAGCATCTCGAATCCGAGCGAACAAAGCTGGCTCAGATAAAATGGTAGCAACACGAATGCTCTCCATACCTTTCCGATGTTTGAAATTAAATCCCAACGAACAACAATCCTGGATAGTACTAATCATAGCACTGGTCTGAAGTGCAGAAACTCTCACTTTGCGACTAAGAGCATCAGCTGTGAGATTTGCAGAGCCTGGATGGTACTTGATCTCGCAGTCATAATCTTTCAGCAAATCCATCCAACGACGTTGCCTCATGTTCAACTCAGCCTGAGTGAACAGATATTTCAGACTCTTATGATCAGTAAAGATTTCAAACTTAACCCCGTACAAGTAATGACGCCAAATCTTCAGCGCGAACACAATAGCTGCCAACTCTAAATCATGAGTAGGGTACTTCTCCTCGTGAGATTTCAGCTGCCTGGAAGCGTAAGCGATCACATGACCATTCTGCGTCAACACACACCCTAAGCCTTGAAAAGAGGCATCGGTGTATACACTGAAACCATCAGATCCTGACGGTAACGCCAAAACAGGTGCAGAAGTCAGAAGTCGACGAAGCTCTCTGAAACTATCTTCGCACTCAGATGACCACTCAAATGGAACATCCTTCCGAGTAAGTTGCGTCAAAGGTCTAGCTACCTGGGAGAAATTCACGATGAAGCGACGATAATACCCTGCTAGACCTAGAAAACTACGGATCTCAGCCACCGTCGTAGGACGTGACCAATTTAGCACTGCCTCAATCTTGCTGGGATCCACAGAAATTCCTTCCTTGGAAATCACATGACCAAGGAATACTACACGATCAATCCAGAACTCGCACTTACTCAGCTTAGCATACAATTGCTTCTCGCGAAGAATCTGCAACACAATCCTCAAGTGCTGGACATGCTCTTCCACACTATGAGAATAGATCAAGATATCATCAATGAAAACCACCACAAACTGATCCAGAAAATCTCGGAAGACTCGGTTCATCAGATCCATGAACACCGCTGGCGCATTCGTCAATCCGAATGGCATAACTAGAAACTCGTAATGCCCATAACGAGTACGAAATGCAGTCTTGGAAATATCATCATCTCTGACTCTCATCTGATGATAACCTGATCGCAAGTCGATCTTGGAGTAAACAGAAGTACCCTGAAGCTGATCGAACAAGTCATCAATACGGGGTAATGGGTACTTGTTTTTGATCGTCACCCGATTCAGCTGACGATAATCCATGCACAACCGCATCGATCCATCCTTCTTCTTGACAAACAAGACTGGAGCTCCCCAAGGCGAAACACTCGAGCGAATATAACCCTTATCAAGAAGATCCTGCAATTGCTGCTTCAGCTCTCTCATCTCTGACGGAGCCAGACGATAGGGGGCACGAGAAATCGGTGCAGTCCCTGGCATTAACTCAATGCCAAACTCCACCTCTCTAACCGGAGGAAAACAAGGAATCTCTTCTGGAAATACATCAGGAAATTCACAAACCACTGGAATATCCTCTATACCAACACTACCTGTGGACGTATCAATTGCATAGATGAGGTAGCCTTCCCCGCCCGCCTCTAAAGCACGACAGGCTTTCAGAGCAGATACCACTGGCATCGGAGGTCGCGCTCCCTCACCATAGAAAAACCAACTAGAGCTCTCAGTCGTACGAAACTGAACAAGCTTCTGGTAACAATCCACAGTAGCTCGGTAGGTAGTCAAAATGTCTATACCCAAAATACAATCAAAATCTTCCATCTCCAGAATCATAAGATTCGCAGTCAACTCGTTACCCTCAAAATCTAAAGGACAACCCATCACTAGACGCTTGGCTAAAACCGAATGACCCATCGGGGTAGAAACAGAAAGAATGACGTCTAGAGAAACATACGGTAACTTATGACGCTTAACGAATCGTGCAGAAATGAATGAATGAGATGCTCCGGTATCTATAAGAACAAAAGCAGGAATACCGCATAAACAAAAAGTACCTGCTATGACTCTCTCGGTCTCATCTGCAGCCTGATCCTGGTTCAACGCAAAAACTTGACCTTGGGCACGAGGTCGAAGATTTGAACTACCCACTGCTTGACCCTGCCTCCTCTGCTGAACAGTCGTCTGAGATCCAGAACCGGATCCTGCTCCACCTCGCAACTGAGGACAATTCTTCTTAATATGCCCCATCTCTCCGCACTGATAAAAAGCTCCTGCGGCTACTCGGCATTGCTCCGATGGATGGTTCTTCCCACAATGCGCACAAGATTCCTTCTTCTTACCAAAACGGAAAACACCGCTAGATCGAGATCCAGATCCAGAAGAAGACGAACCAGATTTCTTGAACGACTGAGATCGAGGCCTCAAAGTACTCGGAGGTCTAGAAGAAGAAAGAATAGCCCTACCACGCTGGAGACTGATCTCTGCCTGGCGACACCGGTTCACTAACCCATCATAAGAAGTAGGATTATCACAGACAGTGACTCGATCAAAGATCTCCTGATTAAGGCCCTGGAGGAAATGATCATACTTGGCCTCAGAACTGCCACTGATATGAGGAGCGAAGGGTAACAACTCAAAGAATTTCTGCTGATACTCATCAACAGACATACTCCCCTGCTTAAGGTTCAGGAGCTCAATCGTCTTGGCCTGGCGAAGGGCTGGAGGAAAGTACAGCTGCATGAACGCTGCACGGAAATCGGCCCAAGTCGCTCTACCCTGAGACTGAACTATCGGCGCAGAAGTCGATCGCCACCACCTGCGAGCACGGCCCTCGAGAAGAAAACTAAGGGTCTCCATCTTCTGCTCATCGGTGCACTGGAATGCGCGGAAACAACTCTCCATGCGCTCTAACCAATCCTCCGCATCATCGGGAGTCTCACCGCCAACTAAAGGCTTAGGCCCCATCTGCATGAAACGATGCATATCGAAACGCCTAGGACCATCCCGACGATGACGATGCTCACGGTGACGCCTATGATCATCCTGGTCACCCCATCGACCTACACTCCCCTGACTACTCCCGTCATCAAAATGGTCAGCCATCGCTACAAGATAGAATAGGGAAAATGGTAAAATGGTCAACGGAAATCCCAAAACAGAATCTATATCCCAAAAATCATACGCATGCTCTGATACCATAAATGTAGTGACCCGTTCCAGAATCACCTACTAATCAAGAGCTAAGCATGCAATTAACTTAATTAACAATAATCAGAGATAACAGCGGAAATATGGCCAACGACAAAAGTTATACAACCCAATCGAAAAACAGAATAACTTAATATATTCGGTACAACCATATCGAAAAGACTAGTACTGAAAACTAAACCAAACAGCTACTCACTGTCCTCCTCCTGCTCGTCCTGAGCCATCCAACCTGAGACCTGCCCCGTAGGAATGGGGTGTCCAAGATAAACAAAACCGAGGACGTGAGCGATAAGAACGCCTAGTACAAAAGTATGAGTATACAGACCTATATGAAATGCACATGCTATGATCATGATACCGGGGTAGTCAAGAAACAGGAGTCACAAAAGGATCTCAACAATGCTCAGTCTAGAGGCGCCGAGTGGATAGTGCCGCGCGGTCCAACCTCTGGGTCACTGCATCCACTACAAGACAGACGTGGACCTAAAATGTCCCGGACCACCGAAGCCCTCCCGACCCGTCGGCCACTGTGTACTCTCGGTGTCCATGCGTCCACAAGACAGGGCTGAGCGACCCCAAGATATAGCTTATCTCGAAAGAGATACAGCTCAACAGTAAAGGCTATCTCGAAGGAGATACGGCTCAACGTGATATGCAATATGCATCATAACTCGTGACATAATAGCATGCGTCATATGATATATAACAATGCAGCAAATAATCATGCAACACATATATGAATGTATACTCAACCAGAATATCTCGGATAGTACTTTCGTACCTCTATCACAGCAATCCTAATCCACTGGAATAACCAAACAACAGGTCTAGTCCAAGCCTATTCATCAAGTGAAAACCATCACTAAAACTTATCTACCAGACTTAACTAGATAATCCTGAGATAATACTGATACAAATCCAAACCTTCGTCCGTCGTTAGCCCTTTGATGTCGATTGCCTCGTAACTCAGGCGCTGCTATGCTACCAATCCCGGCAGCTCTTGGCTATCGCTCGAATAACAACTAGCCCTAGAATCCTTCCAAAACTCTCAAGGAGGAGACTCAACTCAAGGAATGGCAAGTCACAAATGAGAAATCCGAGCACTATTTATAGGCCATGTTCGGATCGTCCGAACCCTCTTCGGAACGTCCGAACTCCTACGTGTCCATCGGCTCTTGACAGCTCATGATCGGATCCTCCGATCATACACTTCGGACCGTCCGAACTTGCATGAAAACTGACGTGTCGATCCACTCTTGACACCTCATGTTCGGATCCACCGAACCCACTTCGGAGCGTCCGAACTCTTCGGTGCTTCCGAACCATCTTCAGACCTTCCGATCATGATTAATCACCATTAGTCCGTTAATTAACCAATTCGGCATTCGGGCTACTACAGATTCAATTTATGGATTACTTTATGGGCTAAACTTTGCACAATAAAGTTGTAATCTACTACTTGTCATCCTCAAACGGATGGACAAACTGAAGTTGTAAATAGGACTTTGGGAACACTTTTGCGTGCTATTCTTAAAAAGAACTTGGATTGACATTTCTATGGACTTTATTTTGGGGTTGCCTAGGACTAAGAAGGGAAGGGATTCTATTTTTGGATTACTTTACGGGCTAAACTTTGCTCCATATAGTTGTAATCTACTACTTGTCATCCTCAAACGGATGGACAAACTGAAGTTGTCAATAGAACTTTGGGTACACTTTTGCGTGCTATTCTTAAAAAGAACTTGGATTGACATTTCTATGGACTTTATTTTGGGGTTGCCTAGGACTTAGAAGGGGAGGGATTCTTAAAAGAACTTGGATTGACATTTCTATGGACTTTATTTTGGGGTTGCCTAGGACTAAGAAGGGGAGGGATTATATTTTTGGATTACTTTATGGGCTAAACTTTGCACAATAAAGTTGTAATCTACTACTTGTCATCCTCAAACGGATGGACAAACCGAAGTTGTCAATAGAACTTTGGGTACACTTTTGCGTGCTATTCTTAAAAAGAACATGGATTGACATTTCTATGGACTTTATTTTGGGGTTTCCTAGGACTAAGAAGGGGAGGGATTCTATTTTTGGATTACTTTATGGGCTAAACTTTGCACAATAAAGTTGTAATCTACTACTTGTCATCCTCAAATGGATGGACAAACCGAAGTTGTCAATAGAACTTTTGGGTACACTTTTGCGTGCTATTCTTAAAAAGAACTTGGAATGACATTTCTATGGACTTTATTTTGGGGTTGCCTAGGACTAAGAAGGGGAGAGATTCTATTTTTGGATTACTTTATGGGCTAAACTTTGCACAATAAACTTTGGGTACACTTTCGCGTGCTATTCTTAAAAGAACTTGGATTGACATTTCTATGAACTTTATTTTGGGGTTGTCTAGGACTAAGAAGGGGAGGGATTATATTTATGGATTACTTTATGGGCTAAACTTTGCACAATATTGTTGTATCTACTATAAAAAGGGGAGGGATTATATTTATGGATTAGTTTATGGGCTAAACTTTGCACAATAAAGTTGTAATCTACTACTTGTCATCCTCAAACGGATGGACAAACTGAAGTTGTAAATAGAACTTTCGGAACAATTTTGCGTGCTATTCTTAAAAGAACTTAGATTGACATTTCTATGGACTTTATTTTGGGGTTGCCTAGGACTAAGAAGGGGAGGGATTCTATTTTTGGACTACTTTATGGGCTAAACTTTGCACAATAAAGTTGTAATCTACTATTTGTCATCCTCAAACGGATGGACAAACTGAAGTTGTCAATAGAACTTTGGGTACACTTTTGCGTGCTATTCTTAAAAAGATCTTGGATTGACATTTCTATGGACTTTATTTTTGGGTTGCCTAGGACTAAGAAGGGGAGGGATTCTTAAAAGAACTTGGATTGACATTTCTATGGACTTTATTTTGGGGTTGCCTAGGACTAAGAAGGGGAGGGATTATATTTTTGGATTACTTTATGGGCTAAACTTTGCACAATAAAGTTTTAATCTACTACTTGTCATCCTCAAACAGATGGACAAACTGAAGTTGTCAATAGAACTTTTGGGTACACTTTTGCGTGCTATTCTAAAAAAGAACTTGGAATGACATTTCTATGTACTTTATTTTGGGGTTGCCTAGAACTAAGAAGGGGAAGGATTCTATTTTTAGATTACTTTATGGGCTAAACTTTCCACAATAAAATTTGGGTACACTTTCGCGTGCTATTCTTAAAAGAACTTGGATTGACATTTCTATGGACTTTATTTTGGGGTTGACTAGGACTAAGAAGGGGAGGGATTCTATTTATGGATTACTTTATGGGCTAAACTTTGCACAATAAAGTTGTAATCTACTACTTGTCATCCTCAAACGGATGGACAAACTGAAGTTGTAAATAGAACTTTGGGAACACTTTTGCGTGCTATTCTTAAAAGAACTTGGATTGACATTTCTATGGACTTTATTTTGGGGTTGCCTAGGACTAAGAAGGGGAGGGATTCTATTTATGGATTACTTTATGGGCTAAACTTTGCACAATAAAGTTGTAATCTACTACTTGTCATCCTCAAACGGATGGACAAACTGAAGTTGTAAATAGAACTTTGGGAACACTTTTGCGTGCTATTCTTAAAAAGAACTTGGATTGACATTTCTATGGACTTTATTTTGGGTTGCCTTGGACTAAGAAGGGGAGGGATTATATTTATGGATTACTTTATGGGTTAAACTTTGCACAATAAAGTTGTAATCTACTACTTGTCATCCTCAAACGGATGGACAAACTGAAGTTGTCAATAGAACTTTGGGTACACTTTTGCGTGCTATTCTTAAAAAGAACTTGGATTGACATTTCTATGGACTTTATTTTACTTTGGGAACACTTTTGCGTGGTATTCTTAAAAGAACTTGGATTGACATTTCTATGGACTTTATTTTGGGGTTGCCTAGGACTAAGAAGGGGTGGGATTCTATTTATGGATTACTTTATCGGCTAAACTTTGCACAATAAAGTTGTAATCTACTACTTGTCATCCTCAAACGGATGGACAAACTGAAGTTGTAAATAGAACTTTGGGAACACTTTTGCGTGCTATTCTTAAAAAGAACATGGATTGATATTTTTATGGACTTTATTTTGTGGCTGCCTATAGACTAAGAAGGGAAGGGATTCTATTTTTGGATTACTTTATGGGCTAAACTTTGCACAATATTGTTGTAATCTACTACTTGTCATCCTCAAACTGATGGACAAACTGAAGTTGTCAATAGAACTTTGGGTACACTTTTGCGTGCTATTCTTAAAAAGAACATGGATTGACATATCTATGGACTTTATTTTGGGGTTGCCTAGGACTAAGAAGGGGAGGGATTCTATTTTTGGATTACTTTATGGGCTAAACTTTGCACAATAAAGTTGTAATCTACTACTTGTCATCCTCAAACGGATGGACAAACTGAAGTTGTCAATAGAACTTTTGGGTACACTTTTGCGTGCTATTCTTAAAAAGAACTTGGAATGACATTTCTATGGACTTTATTTTGGGGTTTCCTAGGACTAAGAAGGGGAGGGATTCTATTTTTGGATTACTTTATGGGCTAAACTTTGCACAATAAACTTTGAGTACACTTTCGCGTGCTATTCTTAAAAGAACTTGGATTGACATTTCTTTGGACTTTATTTTGGGGTTGTCTAGGACTAAGAAGGGGAGGGATTATATTTATGGATTACTTTATGGGCTAAACTTTGCACAATATTGTTGTAATCTACCACTTGTCATCCTCAAACGGATGGACAAACTGAAGTTGTAAATAGAACTTTGGGAACACTTTTGCGTGCTATTCTTAAAAGAACTTGGATTGACATTTCTATGGACTTTATTTTGGGGTTGCCTAGGACTAAGAAGGGGAGGGATTCAATTTATGGATTACTTTATGGGCTAAACTTTGCACAATAAAGTTGTAATCTACTACTTGTCATCCTCAAACGGATGGACAAACTGAAGTTGTAAATAGGACTTTGGGAACACTTTTGCGTGCTATTCTTAAAAAGAACTTGGATTGACATTTCTATGGACTTTATTTTGGGGTTGCCTAGGACTAAGAAGGGAAGAGATTCTATTTTTGGATTACTTTACGGGCTAAACTTTGCTCCATATAGTTGTAATCTACTACTTGTCATCCTCAAACGGATGGACAAACTGAAGTTGTCAATAGAACTTTGGGTACACTTTTGCGTGCTATTCTTAAAAAGAACATGGATTGACATTTCTATGAACTTTATTTTGGGGTTGCCTAGGACTAAGAAGGGGAGGGATTCTATTTTTGGATTACTTTATGGGCTAAACTTTGCACAATAAAGTTGTAATCTACTACTTGTCATCCTCAAACGGATGGACAAACTGAAGTTGTCAATAGAACTTTGGGTACACTTTTGTGTGCTATTCTTAAAAAGAACTTGGATTGACATTTCTATGGACTTTATTTTGGGGTTGCCTAGGACTTAGAAGGGGAGGGATTCTTAAAAGAACTTGGATTGACATTTCTATGGACTTTATTTTGGGGTTGCCTAGGACTAAGAAGGGGAGGGATTATATTTTTGGATTACTTTATGGGCTAAACTTTGCACAATAAAGTTGTAATCTACTACTTGTCATCCTCAAACGGATGGACAAACCGAAGTTGTCAATAGAACTTTGGGTACACTTTTGCGTGCTATTCTTAAAAAGAACATGGATTGACATTTCTATGGACTTTATTTTGGGGTTTCCTAGGACTAAGAAGGGGAGGGATTCTATTTTTGGATTACTTTATGGGCTAAACTTTGCACAATAAAGTTGTAATCTACTACTTGTCATCCTCAAACGGATGGACAAACCGAAGTTGTCAATAGAACTTTTGGGTACACTTTTGCGTGCTATGGGGACCCGGACGCTGATCTGTCTTACTAATCATCTTTGGGATTTAATTATCAATTAAGATAAAACAGGGTCTAAAAGAATTTTCATTTTAACTAAGAACTGCGGAAGGTAATGGAATCTATCTAATATACATTTCTATATATAACATACATTTCAGTATTAAAAGTACAATAATGTACAACCATTTAATCTAAGGTTCAACTACTAAAGTTCTAGTAGTAAAATCCAAGTCTACTGTAAGTCCGGAATCACCACGCTAATTCGTTCTTCTCTTATCATCATCTTGACCCTGATCCTGCCCCACCTGCCGTCATGCACACATACAAAACAAGACGACAGCCGGATAACTCCGGTGAGAACAAATCCCAGTATAAAACATGGTAAGCATGTATATAAACAAACTAATTCATAAAACATGTCAAAGAAAACCCTTAGATTTCATAAGCTATGAAATCTAATCAGGACAAGCATGCAACTCAGATCAGATAAACATGCCTCGAAACAATCTTAATCATAATACATGCTAGCACACTGAAAGCAATAATGATGGGTCCCATGGTCTAGGAGCCACATCCACATGCGTATGCAATCCTAATCAAATCATGTCTAGACTCGACTCGATCTACAACTCTAGGGATCCCGAGGTGAATAAGACGTCACTGGCTGTCACCTACCCACCACTCGAGGTGCTGTACGTCTTATTCCTAGACTTCGGCCTGATCTGTATCCGCATCTACAAAGGGGCGGTGATCTTCCCCAGAGCTGTGATATCGCCGAACGTCTAGAGTCTGCCTGATCTCCAGACTGTCCTATCTTAATGCATGAATAACAATCTATAATCATAGCATAATCATATAAAAACATAATAAGAGTATAGTATGTGATTTATTGGGCAACTCAACGCGATCTCAATTGAGTTGTTCTTCTCGAATATCACATGAATTATACCTTTATCTTCCCCGTCCGAGGAAGACGAAGTCTCGAAGTCGAATTTGTCCATATCTGATCTGAAATGACAAGAATAATACACTGTATCAATGTGTAGCTCAAAACACAATCTGTTCTGATCAATACCCAATTCAGAAATAAATCTGATCACATCAACAATATCACGAGATAACAGAAACCAATACTGAATCTGATCAATCTGTACCAACTGATGTTTAGACGGCATAATACTACAGTCTTGTAACCCCGTTAGTCTTAACATCACAATTATAATACCAGACTTCGAAATCAATACTGATACAAATGATAATCTCAATATCTGTACACTCTGAATCGATAATAACACAATTCTGATATCAACTCTAAATCAAATTATTTCTGAAAATCATAAAAATTCCATAAACACTCTGTTTCTAAATCTGACTTCGATTCTACAATATCTACGGCAGTAGAAACATCATATCTGAATCATATGAAATTCTGACAATATCATAAAATCAAATCTTGTCTAAACGTAATAAAACTTACGTCCTTGCGTAGCCTGCGTTGATAGGAACACAGTACCGAAGTCGGATTTCAATTTGGATCAATGATTTGCTCGTAAATCAAATTTTAAAGAAAAGAGCAAAGCTTTTCCTCAACTCTCGTTTTCTTCCTGCCCCAAAGTCTGAAGGTTTGCATGTGAATCTATATATATATATTGCATGCTACTCATACGTGTCAATTCCGAAATTCGCCACAAACCACTCGCGCATATGCGCGCGCATTCTCGCGCATATGCGCGAGACTCTCGGCCTCGCCCCACGCTGCTCGCGCATGTGCGCGCGTTCCTCCGCGCATGTGCGCGCAGCGCTCTGTTCTGCTTCCGAGGCTACTGGAGTGCTCGCGCATGTGCGCGCGTTCCTTCGCGCATGTGCGCGCCAGACGCTGGACCATCTGCGCATGTGCGCGCCACCAGCTGCGCATGTGCGCGCAAGCCCCTGTACCCTGCGCGCATGTGCGCGCATCGTTGCCGCGCATGTGCGCGCGTGTTGCTGGCCCGCTCCGCGCATGTGCGCGCAATACTTCGCGCATGTGCGCGGGGTTCTTTCTTGGCACACACATTTCACACCTTTTTCATGTATTCTAGTCCGATCCGTCCCGTCTATAATTATCGCGATTACTTCAATAAATCATCCCAGATTAATCTCAGATTACAGTAATCGTATCCAAATCATTTCAGATTACGGTAATTAAATTCTCGGGCATTACATTTCTCCCCCTCTTAGAACTGAGTTCGTCCTCGAACTCACAAGCAATCAATTCAAATTTATCAGAAGAATTATATGACAGAGCTTACCATCCAAACTCATTCTAGCCGAATCAATCCCATTTTACTGGCCATACAATACCTGTATACGCCCATTGCAATTCATCACAACGCACTACCACCTGTAGTTGCTATTCCATCTTCGGCTCCCAATACCAATCGTCATCATCTGACATTGGTTTCCTACATCTATTCCTTCTGCATTATCTTGATAACTAGTGTTAACATCCCGCACTAGAGTTCTATCAATATCTTTCAATATCTGAATACTACACGCTGACTACCTGTCAATCTGTAACCAGTCTGAGAGAAACAGCTTATGATATCACCTACCATAATTGCAAACTTCATCACAATCACAACAATCTGATTAAAAAAAAACTGAATCCCTTACTGTGCATATCTGACACTACTTGTGGCTTCAGCTTCGAACTATCCGGTATAAACAACCAGTTAATAATATAAAAATAAATAAGAAATACCTACCTGGTATTCAGCTCTGACTATCAATACCAAAAGCTGTAAACAATTCTGTAACATTCTGGTATAACACGATAATCGGTCTTATACAAAACACAAATTACCTAGCTGTTATACTGATCTGATCAACCAAAATACAGGTTTGAAAATACTGATTATAATTCTGAACTGTTTACACTAATCTGCATCACAAACTGACTCACAATAACAGTAATATCACATCAACTTCTGAATAGAAAGAACCTATACAGATCTAGTGAGTTTAAGAAAACTCCTAACATAATAGATTCTAGCTGGCTGACCAATCTTCATACTGCCCAGATCAACTGTTATATCTCATCTGCAAATAGAATATACTCCCAACCAATATAAGATGTCTCAAATACTGATTTAGAATCATAACAATACTCAGCAGATATAAGGCAATATAAGAAGAAGAAAATCAGAAGAAGATAATCTGGTTCTGACATATCTGACATTCTGTTAATGCTGATATTTCTGATACCGCATAGTCTGAATGAACACCTGTATCAGTAACTGCATACCGGATTCATACCTGACCCATTGCTGTATACAATAATCACAATTCTCGGAATATTTAACCCAGTCTTCAAATATTCAATATAAACAATCAGATGCTATGGATATATCCCGGAATCATAGCTATAACAAGCATAATTTTTCAAAATACCCCTGAACACAAAAACTGGTAATCTAAAAACCAACCAAAATGTCTTTCAGAGGAATACACAATCAACTGGATTCCTTAGCCCATACGTTAATCTGTCACTTCTTTCTGTTCATTCTGATATAAAACACATCTGACATCCTATCTAGGCCAACACCAGTCGACTATTAGATTACTAGCACATGCGTTACTGCTAGACTCGATTTCAGTGGATCTACTGAATACATAAGGATACTATCTATTCCTTTCTGTACTAATCGAGTCAACAACAGTACAATGATCTAAGGAATTCTGGATCTAGAATCCTCATTTATCAACTATTTCTAGAACACATGCTACAATATTTCTGTACTTGTTTAGCAGTACATATCCATACTGAGATCGAAATCATATAACACCAGTACATCATATCTAGCCCAATCCCGGTTTCATTCTACTGTAGTATTTAACATGACACAGAAATCTCTGATATCAACATATTCCTCCAACCAGTAAGGAAATCAATACTACAGCACAAACAGACCCCATAAATATAGCATATCACCATGCTATTCAATCACAGATACTCATGAAGAATGCCTTAGTATATATCAATACATCTGCAATATAATCATAAAGAATAGTACCTGTTGTAGTTTCTGGGTTGTTTCTCAGTCATTACCACTAATGACTCTGCTCTTTAAGATCTTCGAAAATGTTTCTGAGGACAAACTTTAGCAAAGTGTCCCGTCTGCTTACAGATATTGCACCTACCAAGCACTCCTTTGCATTGCTCCGGGGAATGTCTCCCTCCGCAAGTCCTACAATACACTCCGGTATAGCTCGGACCAGGACTGCTAGAACTAGAGGAATCACTTCCTAACTTCTTGAACTGTTTCTTTTGAATTCTCAATGGTTCTTTTTCCTTACCACTACGACTGCCAGTCTCTATTCTGGAAGGCAGTTGCTGTGCAGTCTGTTCTGGAAGAACATACGATGCTCCCTGTTGTCCTGTCAGAACCGTTTCTGCTCTTTTAGCTCTATTCAAGGTATCCGCAAAATTACTTGATTGCTTCACATTCACCAACGTACGTATTTCTGGATTCAATCCTTGAATGAACTGGCTAGACATAGCATCATCATTTCTAGCCACAAGAGGAGCAAAACGTAGAAGTGTGAAGAACTGTGCCAAGTATTCATCAACACTTAAAGGACCCTGTCTCAGGTTTGCAAATTCTGCACTTCTATCCTGTCTATATGAGGTAGGGAAGAATCTTTGATAAAATTCAAATCTAAAGGTCTTCCACGTGATCACTGAACGACTCTGCTCTAAGGCTCCTTTGGTGAGTAACCACCATCTTCTAGCAGTCTCTTGCAACTGGTTCTCAATAAGCCTAATTCTACACTCATCTGTGAAATTCAGGAATTCAAATAACATTTCTGTCTCCTCTAGCCATTTCTCACAATCTACTGACGTCTCAGTTCCCTTCAGAATTGGCGGTTGAAACGACTGAAACCTCTGTAACTGTGTTTCCATCTGAATTTCGGCCACATCTATCTGAGATTCTGTTCTATCTGTCGGATCATATGACGTACTGCCTTTTTCTGGAATTCTGCGGGGAGCTATATCTGATTACCAAAAACATCAGTAATCCCATACCACAAATCTGTTCCAAATCTTTTCCTGACCATCTTACTGCTGGTCATGAATCCGATCTGATTCGTATTTAAAAATACATAATACCAATTTAAATCAAATAGTCAGGTAGCCATGTATCTTAAAGCAGTAACATATAGTCTCATGCTAGCATCACAATGTCAATCAATATGAAATCAATCTCATGCTAGCACAGACATGCAAGGAAAGAAAATTCAACTACCCCGCTCATTCTCTTCTAACTCCATCTAAGTTAATCTAAAAGATCTATCAGTTCTGACTATCTTAATCTAAAGATCTATTTCTAAAGGATCTTCGCTCTGATACCACCTGTTATGGGGACCCGGACGCTGATCTGTCTTACTAATCATCTTTGGGATTTAATTATCAATTAAGATAAAACAGGGTCTAAAAAAATTTTCATTTTAACTAAGAACTGCGGAAGGTAATGGAATCTATCTAATATACATTTCTATATATAACATACATTTCAGTATTAAAAGTACAATAATGTACAACCATTTAATCTAAGGTTCAACTACTAAAGTTCTAGTAGTAAATTCCAAGTCTACTGTAAGTCCGGAATCACCACGCTAATTCGTTATTCTCTTATCATCATCTTGACCCTGATCCTGCCCCACCTGCCGTCATGCACACATACAAAACAAGACGACAGCCGGATAACTCCGGTGAGAACAAATCCCAGTATAAAACATGGTAAGCATGTATATAAACAAACTAATTCATAAAACATGTCAAAGAAAACCCTTAGATTTCATAAGCTATGAAATCTAATCAGGACAAGCATGCAACTCAGATCAGATAAACATGCCTCGAAACAATCTTAATCATAATACATGCTAGCACACTGAAAGCAATAATGATGGGTCCCATGGTCTAGGAGCCACATCCACATGCGTATGCAATCCTAATCAAATCATGTCTAGACTCGACTCGATCTACAACTCTAAGGATCCCGGGGTGAATAAGACGTCACTGGCTGTCACCTACCCACCACTCGAGGTGCTGTACGTCTTATTCATAGACTTCGGCCTGATCTGTATCCGCATCTACAAAGGGGCGGTGATCTTCCCCAGAGCTGTGATATCGCCGAACGTCTAGAGTCTGCCTGATCTCCAGACTGTCCTATCTTAATGCATGAATAACAATCTATAATCATAGCATAATCATATAAAAACATAATAAGAGTATAGTATGTGATTTATTGGGCAACTCAACGCGATCTCAATTGAGTTGTTCTTCCCGAATATCACATGAATTATACCTTTATCTTCCCCGTCCGAGGAAGACGAAGTCTCGAAGTCGAATTTGTCCATATCTGATCTGAAATGACAAGAATAATACACTGTATCAATGTGTAGCTCAAAACACAATCTGTTCTGATCAATACCCAATTCAGAAATAAATCTGATCACATCAACAATATCACGAGATAACAGAAACCAATACTGAATCTGATCAATCTGTACCAACTGATGTTTAGACGGCATAATACTACAGTCTTGTAACCCCGTTAGTCTTAACATCACAATTATAATACCAGACTTCGAAATCAATACTGATACAAATGATAATCTCAATATCTGTACACTCTGAATCGATAATAACACAATTCTGATATCAACTCTAAATCAAATTATTTCTGAAAATCATAAAAATTCCATAAACACTCTGTTTCTAAATCTGACTTCGATTCTACAATATCTACGGCAGTAGAAACATCATATCTGAATCATATGAAATTCTGACAATATCATAAATTCAAATCTTGTCTAAACGTAATAAAACTTACGTCCTTGCGTAGCCTGCGTTGATAGGAACACAGTACCGAAGTCGGATTTCAATTTGGATCAATGATTTGCTCGTAAATCAAATTTTAAAGAAAAGAGCAAAGCTTTTCCTCAACTCTCGTTTTCTTCCTGCCCCAAAGTCTGAAGGTTTGCATGTGAATCTATATATATATATTGCATGCTACTCATACGTGTCAATTCCGAAATTCGCCACAAACCACTCGCGCATATGCGCGCGCATTCTCGCGCATATGCGCGAGACTCTCGGCCTCGCCCCACGCTGCTCGCGCATGTGCGCGCAGCGCTCTGTTCTGCTTCCGAGGCTACTGGAGTGCTCGCGCATGTGCGCGCGTTCCTTCGCGCATGTGCGCGCCAGACGCTGGACCATCTGCGCATGTGCGCGCCACCAGCTGCGCATGTGCGCGCAAGCCCCTGTACCCTGCGCGCATGTGCGCGCATCGTTGCCGCGCATGTGCGCGCGTGTTGCTGGCCCGCTCCGCGCATGTGCGCGCAATACTTCGCGCATGTGCGCGGGGTTCTTTCTTGGCACACACATTTCACACCTTTTTCATGTATTCTAGTCCGATCCGTCCCGTCTATAATTATCGCGATTACTTCAATAAATCATCCCAGATTAATCTCAGATTACAGTAATCGTATCCAAATCATTTCAGATTACGGTAATTAAATTCTCGGGCATTACACGTGCTATTCTTAAAAAGAACTTGGAATGACATTTCTATGGACTTTATTTTGGGGTTGCCTAGGACTAAGAAGGGGAGAGATTCTATTTTTGGATTACTTTATGGGCTAAACTTTGCACAATAAACTTTGGGTACACTTTCGCGTGCTATTCTTAAAATAACTTGGATTGACATTTCTATGAACTTTATTTTGGGGTTGCCTAGGACTAAGAAGGGGAGGGATTATATTTATGGATTACTTTATGGGCTAAACTTTGCACAATATTGTTGTATCTACTATAAAAAGGGGAGGGATTATATTTATGGATTAGTTTATGGGCTAAACTTTGCACAATAAAGTTGTAATCTACTACTTGTCATCCTCAAACGGATGGACAAACTGAAGTTGTAAATAGAACTTTCGGAACAATTTTGCGTGCTATTCTTAAAAGAACTTAGATTGACATTTCTATGGACTTTATTTTGGGGTTGCCTAGGACTAAGAAGGAGAGGGATTCTATTTTTGGACTACTTTATGGGCTAAACTTTGCACAATAAAGTTGTAATCTACTATTTGTCATCCTCAAACGGATGGACAAACTGAAGTTGTCAATAGAACTTTGGGTATATTTTTGCGTGCTATTCTTAAAAATATCTTGGATTGACATTTCTATGGACTTTATTTTTGGGTTGCCTAGGACTAAGAAGGGGAGGGATTCTTTAAAGAACTTGGATTGACATTTCTATGGACTTTATTTTGGGGTTGCCTAGGACTAAGAAGGGGAGGGATTATATTTTTGGATTACTTTATGGGCTAAACTTTGCACAATAAAGTTGTAATCTAATACTTGTCATCTTCAAACAGATGGACAAACTGAAGTTGTCAATAGAACTTTTGGGTACACTTTTGCGTGCAATTCTAAAAAAGAACTTGGAATGACATTTCTATGTACTTTATTTTGGGGTTGCCTAGAACTAAGAAGGGGAAGGATTCTATTTTTGGATTACTTTATGGGCTAAACTTTCCACAATAAACTTTGGGTACACTTTCGCGTGCTATTCTTAAAAGAACTTGGATTGACATTTCTATGGACTTTATTTTGGGGTTGCCTAGGACTAAGAAGGGGAGGGATTCTATTTATGGATTACTTTATGGGCTAAACTTTGCACAATAAAGTTGTAATCTACTACTTGTCATCCTCAAACGGATGGACAAACTGAAGTTGTAAATAGAACTTTGGGAACACTTTTGCGTGCTATTCTTAAAAGAACTTGGATTGACATTTCTATGGACTTTATTTTGGGGTTGCCTAGGACTAAGAAGGGGTGGGATTCTATTTATGGATTACTTTATAGGCTAAACTTTGCACAATAAAGTTGTAATCTACTACTTGTCATCCTCAAACGGATGGACAAACTGAAGTTGTAAATAGAACTTTGGGAACACTTTTGCGTGCTATTCTTAAAAAGAACTTGGATTGATATTATTATGGACTTTATTTTGGGGCTGCCTATAGACTAAGAAGGGAAGGGATTCTATTTTTGGATTACTTTATGGGCTAAACTTTGCACAATATTGTTGTAATCTACTACTTGTCATCCTCAAACGGATGGACAAACTGAAGTTGTCAATAGAACTTTGGGTACACTTTTGCGTGCTATTCTTAAAAAGAACCTGGATTGACATATCTATGGACTTTATTTTGGGGTTGCCTAGGACTAAGAAGGGGAGGGATTCTATTTTTGGATTACTTTATGGGCTAAACTTTGCACAATAAAGTTGTAATCTACTACTTGTCATCCTCAAACGGATGGACAAACTGAAGTTGTCAATAGAACTTTTGGGTACACTTTTGCGTGCTATTCTTAAAAAGAACTTGGAATGACATTTCTATGGACTTTATTTTGGGGTTTCCTAGGACTAAGAAGGGGAGGGATTCTATTTTTGGATTACTTTATGGGCTAAACTTTGCACAATAAACTTTGGGTACACTTTCGCGTGCTATTCTTAAAAGAACTTGGATTGACATTTCTTTGGACTTTATTTTGGGGTTGTCTAGGACTAAGAAGGGGAGGGATTATATTTATGGATTACTTTATGGGCTAAACTTTGCACAATATTGTTGTAATCTACCACTTGTCATCCTCAAACGGATGGACAAACTGAAGTTGTAAATAGAACTTTGGGAACACTTTTGCGTGCTATTCTTAAAAGAACTTGGATTGACATTTCTATGGACTTTATTTTGGGGTTGCCTAGGACTAAGAAGGGGAGGGATTCAATTTATGGATTACTTTATGGGCTAAACTTTGCACAATAAAGTTGTAATCTACTACTTGTCATCCTCAAACGGATGGACAAACTGAAGTTGTAAATAGGACTTTGGGAACACTTTTGCGTGCTATTCTTAAAAAGAACTTGGATTGACATTTCTATGGACTTTATTTTGGGGTTGCCTAGGACTAAGAAGGGAAGGGATTCTATTTTTGGATTACTTTACGGGCTAAACTTTGCTCCATATAGTTGTAATCTACTACTTTTCATCCTCAAACGGATGGACAAACTGAAGTTGTCAATAGAACTTTGGGTACACTTTTGCGTGCTATTCTTAAAAAGAATATGGATTGACATTTCTATGGACTTTATTTTGGGGTTGCCTAGGACTAAGAAGGGGAGGGATTCTATTTTTGGATTACTTTATGGGCTAAACTTTGCACAATAAAGTTGTAATCTACTACTTGTCATCCTCAAACGGATGGACAAACTGAAGTTGTCAATAGAACTTTGGGTACACTTTTGCGTGCTATTCTTAAAAAGAACTTTGATTGACATTTCTATGGACTTTATTTTGGGGTTGCCTAGGACTTAGAAGGGGAGGGATTCTTAAAAGAACTTGGATTGACATTTCTATGGACTTTATTTTGGGGTTGCCTAGGACTAAGAAGGGGAGGGATTATATTTTTGGATTACTTTATGGGCTAAACTTTGCACAATAAAGTTGTAATCTACTACTTGTCATCCTCAAACGGATGGACAAACCGAAGTTGTCAATAGAACTTTGGGTACACTTTTGCGTGCTATTCTTAAAAAGAACATGGATTGACATTTCTATGGACTTTATTTTGGGGTTTCCTAGGACTAAGAAGGGGAGGGATTCTATTTTTGGATTACTTTATGGGCTAAACTTTGCACAATAAAGTTGTAATCTACTACTTGTCATCCTCAAACGGATGGACAAACTGAAGTTGTCAATAGAACTTTGGGTACACTTTTGCGTGCTATTCTTAAAAAGAACTTGGATTGACATTTCTATGGACTTTATTTTGGGGTTGCCTAGGACTTAGAAGGGGAGGGATTCTTAAAAGAACTTGGATTGACATTTCTATGGACTTTATTTTGGGGTTGCCTAGGACTAAGAAGGGGAGGGATTATATTTTGGATTACTTTATGGGCTAAACTTTGCACAATAAATTTGTAATCTACTACTTGTCATCCTCAAACGGATGGACAAACCGAAGTTGTCAATAGAACTTTGGGTACACTTTTGCGTGCTATTCTTAAAAAGAACATGGATTGACATTTCTATGGACTTTATTTTGGGGTTGCCTAGGACTAAGAAGGGGAGGGATTCTATTTTTGGATTACTTTATGGGCTAAACTTTGCACAATAAAGTTGTAATCTACTACTTGTCATCCTCAAACGGATGGACAAACTGAAGTTGTCAATAGAACTTTTGGGTACACTTTTGCGTGCTATTCTTAAAAAGAACTTGGAATGACATTTCTATGGACTTTATTTTGGGGTTTCCTAGGACTAAGAAGGGGAGGGATTCTATTTTTGGATTACTTTATGGGCTAAACTTTGCACAATAAACTTTGGGTACACTTTCGCGTGCTATTCTTAAAGAACTTGGATTGACATTTCTATGGACTTTATTTTGGGGTTGTCTAGGACTAAGAAGGGGAGGGATTATATTTATGGATTACTTTATGGGCTAAACTTTGCACAATATTGTTGTAATCTACCACTTGTCATCCTCAAACGGATGGACAAACTGAAGTTGTAAATAGAACTTTGGGAACACTTTTCCGTGCTATTCTTAAAAGAACTTGGATTGACATTTCTATGGACTTTATTTTGGGGTTGCCTAGGACTAAGAAGGGGAGGGATTCAATTTATGGATTACTTTATGGGCTAAACTTTGCACAATAAAGTTGTAATCTACTACTTGTCATCCTCAAACGGATGGACAAACTGAAGTTGTAAATAGGACTTTGGGAACACTTTTGCGTGCTATTCTTAAAAAGAACTTGGATTGACATTTCTATGGACTTTATTTTGGGGTTGCCTAGGACTAAGAAGGGAAGGGATTCTATTTTTGGATTACTTTACGGGCTAAACTTTGCTCCATATAGTTGTAATCTACTACTTGTCATCCTCAAACGGATGTACAAACTGAAGTTGTCAATAGAACTTTGGGTACACTTTTGCGTGCTATTCTTAAAAAGAACATGGATTGACATTTCTATGGACTTTATTTTAGGGTTGCCTAGGACTAAGAAGGGGAGGGATTCTATTTTTGGATTACTTTATGGGCTAAACTTTACACAATAAAGTTGTAATCTACTACTTGTCATCCTCAAACGGATGGACAAACTGAAGTTGTCAATAGAACTTTGGGTACACTTTTGCGTGCTATTCTTAAAAAGAACTTGGATTGACATTTCTATGGACTTTATTTTGGGGTTGCCTAGGACTTAGAAGGGGAGGGATTCTTAAAAGAACTTGGATTGACATTTCTATGGACTTTATTTTGGGGTTGCCTAGGACTAAGAAGGGGAGGGATTATATTTTTGGATTATTTTATGGGCTAAACTTTGCACAATAAAGTTGTAATCTACTACTTGTCATCCTCAAACGGATGGACAAACCGAAGTTGTCAATAGAACTTTGGGTACACTTTTGCGTGCTATTCTTAAAAAGAACATGGATTGACATTTCTATGGACTTTATTTTGGGGTTTCCTAGGACTAAGAAGGGGAGGGATTCTATTTTTGGATTACTTTATGGGCTAAACTTTGCACAATAAAGTTGTAATCTACTACTTGTCATCCTCAAACGGATGGACAAACCGAAGTTGTCAATAGAACTTTTGGGTACACTTTTGCGTGCTATTCTTAAAAAGAACTTGGAATGACATTTCTATGGACTTTATTTTGGGGTTGCCTAGGACTAAGAAGGGGAGAGATTCAATTTTGGATTACTTTATGGGCTAAACTTTGCACAATAAACTTTGGGTACACTTTCGCGTGCTACTCTTAAAAGAACTTGGATTGACATTTCTATGGACTTTATTTTGGGGTTGCCTAGGACTAAGAAGGGGAGGGATTATATTTATGGATTACTTTATGGGCTAAACTTTGCACAATATTGTTGTATCTACTATAAAAAGGGGAGGGATTATATTTATGGATTAGTTTATGGGCTAAACTTTGCACAATAAAGTTGTAATCTACTACTTGTCATCCTCAAACGGATGGACAAACTGAAGTTGTAAATAGAACTTTCGGAACAATTTTGCGTGCTATTCTTAAAAGAACTTAGATTGACATTTCTATGGACTTTATTTTGGGGTTGCCTAGGACTAAGAAGGGGAGGGATTCTATTTTTGGACTACTTTATGGGCTAAACTTTGCACAATAAAGTTGTAATCTACTATTTGTCATCCTCAAACGGATGGACAAACTGAAGTTGTCAATAGAACTTTGGGTACACTTTTGCGTGCTATTCTTAAAAAGATCTTGGATTGACATTTCTATGGACTTTATTTTTGGGTTGCCTAGGACTAAGAAGGGGAGGGATTCTTAAAAGAACTTGGATTGACATTTCTATGGACTTTATTTTGGGGTTGCCTAGGACTAAGAAGGGGAGGGTTTATATTTTGGATTACTTTATGGGCTAAACTTTGCACAATAAAGTTGTAATCTACTACTTGTCATCCTCAAACAGATGGACAAACTGAAGTTGTCAATAGAACTTTTGGTTACACTTTTGCGTGCTATTCTAAAAAAGAACTTGGAATGACATTTCTATGTACTTTATTTTGGGGTTGCATAGAACTAAGAAGGGGAAGGATTCTATTTTTGGATTACTTTATGGGCTAAACTTTCCACAATAAACTTTGGGTACACTTTCGCGTGGTATTCTTAAAAGAACTTGGATTGACATTTCTATGGACTTTATTTGGGGTTGCCTAGGACTAAGAAGGGGAGGGATTCTATTTATGGATTACTTTATGGGCTAAACTTTGCACAATAAAGTTGTAATCTACTACTTGTCATCCTCAAACGGATGGACAAACTGAAGTTGTAAATAGAACTTTGGGAACACTTTTGCGTGCTATTCTTAAAAGAACTTGGTTTGACATTTCTATGGACTTTATTTTGGGGTTGCCTAGGACTAAGAAGGGGAGGGATTCTATTTATGGATTACTTTATGGGCTAAACTTTGCACAATAAAGTTGTAATCTACTACTTGTCATCCTCAAACGGATGGACAAACTGAAGTTGTAAAAAAAACTTTGGGAACACTTTTGCGTGCTATTCTTAAAAAGAACTTGGATTGACATTTCTATGGACTTTATTTTGGGTTGCCTTGGACTAAGAAGGGGAGAGATTATATTTATGGATTACTTTATGGGCTAAACTTTGCACAATAAAGTTGTAATCTACTACTTGTCATCCTCAAACGGATGGACAAACTGAAGTTTGTCAATAGAACTTTGGGTACGCTTTTGCGTGCTGCTATTCTTAAAAAGAACTTGGATTGACATTTCTATGGACTTTATTTTACTTTGGGAACACTTTTGCGTGCTATTCTTAAAAGAACTTGGATTGACATTTCTATGGACTTTATTTTGGGGTTGCCTAGGACTAAGAAGGGGTGGGATTCTATTTATGGATTACTTTATAGGCTAAACTTTGCACAATAAAGTTGTAATCTACTACTTGTCATCCTCAAACGGATGGACAAACTGAAGTTGTAAATAGAACTTTGGGAACACTTTTGCGTGCTATTCTTAAAAAGAACTTGGATTGATATTTTTATGGACTTTATTTTGGGGCTGCCTATAGACTAAGAAGGGAAGGGATTCTATTTTTGGATTACTTTATGGGCTAAACTTTGCACAATATTGTTGTAATCTACTACTTGTCATCCTCAAACGGATGGACAAACTGAAGTTGTCAATAGAACTTTGGGTACACTTTTGCGTGCTATTCTTAAAAAGAACATGGATTGACATATCTATGGACTTTATTTTGGGGTTGCCTAGGACTAAGAAGGGGAGGGATTCTATTTTGGATTACTTTATGGGCTAAACTTTGCACAATAAAGTTGTAATCTACTACTTGTCATCCTCAAACGGATGGACAAACTGAAGTTGTCAATAGAACTTTTGGGTACACTTTTGCGTGCTATTCTTAAAAAGAACTTGGAATGACATTTCTATGGACTTTATTTTGGGGTTTCCTAGGACTAAGAAGGGGAGGGATTCTATTTTTGGATTACTTTATGGGCTAAACTTTGCACAATAAACTTTGGGTACACTTTCGCGTGCTATTCTTAAAAGAACTTGGATTGACATTTCTATGGACTTTATTTTGGGGTTGTCTAGGACCAAGAAGGGGAAGGAATTATATTTATGGATTACTTTATGGGCTATACTTTGCACAATATTGTTGTAATCTACCACTTGTCATCCTCAAAACGGATGGACAAACTGAAGTTGTAAATAGAACTTTGGGAACACTTTTGCGTGCTATTCTTAAAAGAACTTGGATTGACATTTCTATGGACTTTATTTTGGGGTTGCCTAGGACTAAGAAGGGGAGGGATTCAATTTATGGATTACTTTATGGGCTAAACTTTGCACAATAAAGTTGTAATCTACTACTTGTCATCCTCAAACGGATGGACAAACTGAAGTTGTAATAGGACTTTGGGAACACTTTTGCGTGCTATTCTTAAAAGAACTTGGATTGACATTTCTATGGACTTTATTTTGGGGTTGCCTAGGACTAAGAAGGGAAGGGATTCTATTTTTGGATTACTTTACGGGCTAAACTTTGCTCCATATTTTGTAATCTACTACTTGTCATCCTCAAACGGATGGACAAACTGAAGTTGTCAATAGAACTTTAGTACACTTTTGCGTGCTATTCTTAAAAAGAACATGGATTGACATTTCTATGGACTTTATTTTGGGGTTGCCTAGGACTAAGAAGGGGAGGGATTCTATTTATGGATTACTTTATGGGCTTAACTTTGCACAATAAAGTTGTAATCTACTACTTGTCATCCTCAACGGATGGACAAACTGAAGTTCTCAATAGAACTTTGGGTCCACTTTTGCGTGCTATTCTTAAAAAGAACTTGGATTGACATTTCTATGGACTTTATTTTGGGTTGCCTAGGACTTAGAAGGGGAGGGATTCTTAAAAGAACTTGGATTGACACTTTCTATGGACTTATTTTGGGGTTTGCCTAGGATTAAGAAGGGGAGGGATTATATTTTTGGATTACTTTATGGGCTAAACTTTGCACAATAAAGTTGTAATCTACTACTTGTCATCCTCAAACGGATGGACAAACCGAAGTTGTCAATAGAACTTTGGGTACACTTTTGCGTGCTATTCTTAAAAAGAACATGGATTGACATTTCTATGGACTTTATTTTGGGGTTTCCTAGGACTAAGAAGGGGAGGGATTCTATTTTTGGATTACTTTATGGGCTAAACTTTGCACAATAAAGTTGTAATCTACTACTTGTCATCCTCAAACGGATGGACAAACTGAAGTTGTCAATAGAACTTTGGGTACACTTTTGCGTGCTATTCTAAAAAGAACCTGGATTGACATATCTATGGACTTTATTTTGGGGTTGCCTAGGACTAAGAAGGGGAGGGATTCTATTTTTGGATTACTTTATGGCTAAACTTTGCACAATAAAGTTGGTAATCTACTACTTGTCATCCTCAAACGGATGGACAAACTGAAGTTGTCAATAGAACTTTTGGGTACACTTTTGCGTGCTATTCTTAAAAAGAACTTGGAATGACATTTCTATGGAACTTTATTTTGGGGTTTCCTAGGACTAAGAAGGGGAGGGATTCTATTTGGATTACTTTATGGGCTAAACTTTGCACAATAAACTTTGGGTACACTTTCGCGTGCTATTCTTAAAAGACTTGGATTGACATTTCTTTGGACTTTATTTTGGGGTTGTCTAGGACTAAGAAGGGGAGGGATTATATTTATGGATTACTTTATGGGCTAAACTTTGCACAATATTGTTGTAATCTACCACTTGTCGTCCTCAAACGGATGGACAAACTGAAGTTGTAAATAGAACTTTGGGAACACTTTTGCGTGCTATTCTTAAAAGAACTTGGATTGACATTTCTATGGACTTTATTTTGGGGTTGCCTAGGACTAAGAAGGGGAGGGATTCAATTTATGGATTACTTTATGGGCTAAACTTTGCACAATAAAGTTGTAATCTACTACTTGTCATCCTCAAACGGATGGACAAACTGAAGTTGTAAATAGGACTTTGGGAACACTTTTGCGTGCTATTCTTAAAAAGAACTTGGATTGACATTTCTATGGACTTTATTTTGGGGTTGCCTAGGACTAAGAAGGGAGGGATTCTATTTTTGGATTACTTTACGGGCTAAACTTTGCTCCATATAGTTGTAATCTACTACTTTTCATCCTCAAACGGATGGACAAACTGAAGTTGTCAATAGAACTTTGGGTACACTTTTGCGTGCTATTCTTAAAAGAACATGGATTGACATTTCTATGGACTTTATTTTGGGGTTGCCTAGGACTAAGAAGGGGAGGGATTCTATTTTGGATTACTTTATGGGCTAAACTTTGCACAATAAAGTTGTAATCTACTACTTGTCATCCTCAAACGGATGGACAAACTGAAGTTGTCAATAGAACTTTGGGTACACTTTTGCGTGCTATTCTTAAAAGAACTTTGATTGACATTTCTATGGACTTTATTTTGGGGTTGCCTAGGACTTTAGAAGGGGAGGGATTCTTAAAAGAACTTGGATTGACATTTCTATGGACTTTATTTTGGGGTTGCCTAGGACTAAGAAGGGGAGGGATTATATTTTTGGATTACTTTATGGCTAAACTTTGCACAATTAAAGTTGTAATCTACTACTTGTCATCCTCAAACGGATGGACAACCGAAGTTGTCCAATAGAACTTGGGTACACTTTTGCGTGCTATTCTTAAAAAGAACATGGATTGACATTTCTATGGACTTTATTTGGGGGTTTCCTAGGACTAAGAAGGGGAGGGATTCTATTTTTGGGATTACTTTATGGGCTAAACTTTGCACAATAAAGTTGTAATGCTACTACTTGTCATCTCAAACGGAATGGACAACTGAAGTTGTCAATCGAACTTTGGGTACACTTTGCGTGCTATTCTTAAAAAGAACTTGGATGACATTTCTATGGACTTATTTTGGGGTTGCCTAGGACTTAGAAGGGGAGGGATTCTTAAAAGAACTTGGATTGACATTTCTATGGACTTTATTTTGGGGTTGCCTAGGACTAAGAAGGGGAAGGATTATATTTTTGGATTACTTTATGGGCTAAAACTTTGCACAAATAAAGTTGTATCTACTCTTGTCATCCTCAAACGGATGGACAAAACCGAAGTTGTCAATAGAACTTTGGGTACAACTTTTGCTGCTATTCTAAAAAGACATGGATTGACATTTCTATGGACTTTATTTGGGGTTGCCTAGGACTAAGAAGGGGAGGGATTCTATTTTGGATTACTTTATGGGCTAACTTTGCACAATAAAGTTGTAATCTACTACTTGTCATCCTCAAACGGATGGACCAAACTGAAGTTGTCAATAGAACTTTTGGGTACACTTTTGCGTGCTATTCTTAAAAAGAACTTGGAATGACATTTCTATGGACTTTATTTGGGGTTCCTAGGACTAAGAAAGGGAGGGATTCTATTTTGGATTACTTTATGGGCTAAACTTTGCCACAATAAACTTTGGGTACACTTTCGCGTGCTATTCTTAAAAGAACTTGGATTGAACATTTCTATGGACTTTATTTTGGGGTTGTTCTAGGACTAAGAAGGGGGATGGGATTATATTTATGGATTACTTATGGGCTAAACTTTGCACAATATTGTTGTAATCTACCACTTGTCATCCTCAAACGGATGGACAAACTGAAGTTGTAAATAGAACTTGGGAACACTTTTCCGTGCTATTCTTAAAAGAACTTGGATTGACATTTCTATGGACTTTATTTTGGGGTTGCCTAGGACTAAGAAGGGGGAGGGATTCAATTTATGGATTACTTTATGGGCTAAAACTTTAGCACAATAAAGTTGTAATCTACTACTTGTCATCCTCAAACGGATGGACAAACTGAAGTTGTAAATAGGACTTTGGGAACACTTTTGCGTGCCTATTCTTAAAAAGACTTGGATTGACATTTCTATGGACTTTATTTTGGGGTTGCCTAGGACTAAGAAGGGGAAGGGATTCTATTTATGGATTACTTTACGGGCTAAACTTTGCTCCAATATAGTTGTAATCTACTACTTGTCATCCTCAAACGGATGTACAAACTGAAGTTGTCAATAGAACTTTGGGTACACTTTGCGTGCTATTCTTAAAAGAACATGGATTGACATTTCTATGGACTTTATTTTGGGGTTGCCTAGGACTAAGAAGGGGAGGGATTTCTATTTTATGGATTACTTTATGGGCTAAACTTTCACAATAAAGTTGTAATCTACTACTTGTCATCCTCAAACGGATGGACAAACTGAAGTTGTCAATAGAACTTTGGGTACACTTTTGCGTGTGCTATTCTTAAAAAAGAACTTGGATTGACATTTCTATGGACTTTACTTTTGGGGTTTGCCTAGGACTTAGAAGGGGAGGGATTCTTAAAAGAAACTTGGATTGACATTTCTATGGACTTTATTTTGGGGTTGCCTAGGACTACTAAGAAGGGGAGGGATTATATTTTTGGATTATTTTATGGGCTAAACTTTTGCAACAATAAAGTTGTAATCTAATACTTGTCATCCTCAAACGGATGGACAAACCGAGTTGTCAATAGAACTTTGGTCACTTTTGCGTGCTATTCTAAAAAGAACATGGATTGACATTTTCTATGGACTTTATTTTGGGGTTTCCTAGGACTAAGAAGGGGAGGGATTCTATTTTTGGATTACTTTATGGGCTAAACTTTGCACAATAAAGTTGTAATCTACTACTTGTCATCCTCAAACGGATGGGACAAACCGAAGTTGTCAATAGAACTTTTGGGTTACACTTTTGCGTGCTATCTTAAAAAGAACTTGGAATGACATTTCTATGGACTTTATTTTGGGGTGCCTAGGACTAAGAAGGGAGGAGAGATTCTATTTTTGGATTACTTTATGGGCTAAACTTTGCACAATAAACTTTGGGTACACTTTCGCGTGCTATTCTTAAAAGAAACTTGGATTGACATTTCTATGGACTTATTTTGGGGTTTGCCTAGGACTAAGAAGGGGAGGGATTATATTTTATGGATTACTTTATGGGCTAAACTTTGCACAATATTGTTGTATCTACTATAAAAAGGGAGGGATTATATTTATGGATTAGTTATGGGCTAAACTTTGCACAATAAAGTTGTAATATCTACTTGTCATCCTCAACGGATGGACAAACTGAAGTTGTAATAGAACTTTCGGAACAATTTGCGTGCTATTCTTAAAAGAACTTAGATTGACATTTCTATGGACTTTATTTTGGGGTTGCCTAGGACTAAGAAGGGGAGGGATTCTATTTTTGGACTACTTTATGGGCTAAACTTTGCACAATAAAGTTGTAATCTACTATTTGTCATCCTCAAACGGATGGACAAACTGAAGTTGTCAATAGAACTTTGGGTACACTTTGCGTGCTATTCTTAAAAAGATCTTGGATTGACATTTCTATGGACTTTATTTTTGGGTTGCCTAGGACTAAGAAGGGGAGGGATTCTTAAAAGAACTTGGATTGACATTTCTATGGACTTTATTTTGGGGTTGCCTAGGACTAAGAAGGGGAGGGATTATATTTTGGATTACTTTATGGGCTAAACTTTGCACAATAAAGTTGTAATCTACTACTTGTCATCCTCAAACAGATGGACAAACTGAAGTTGTCAATAGAACTTTTGGGTACACTTTTGCGTGCTATTCTAAAAAAGAACTTGGAATGACATTTCTATGTACTTTATTTTGGGGTGCATAGAACTAAGAAGGGGAAGGATTCTATTTTTGGATTACTTTATGGGCTAAACTTTCCACAATAAACTTTGGGTACACTTTCGCGTGGTATTCTTAAAGAACTTGGATTGACATTTCTATGGACTTTATTTTGGGGTTGCCTAGGACTAAGAAGGGGAGGGATTCTATTTATGGATTACTTTATGTGCTAAACTTTGCACAATAAAGTTGTAATCTACTACTTGTCATCCTCAAACGGATGGACAAACTGAAGTTGTAAATAGAACTTTGGGAACACTTTTGCGTGCTATTCTTAAAAGAACTTGGTTTGACATTTCTATGGACTTTATTTTGGGGTTGCCTAGGACTAAGAAGGGGAGGGATTCTATTTATGGATTACTTTATGGGCTAAACTTTGCACAATAAAGTTGTAATCTACTACTTGTCATCCTCAAACGGATGGACAAACTGAAGTTGTAAAAAAAACTTTGGGAACACTTTTGCGTGCTATTCTTAAAAGAACTTGGATTGACATTTCTATGGACTTTATTTTGGGGTTGCCTAGGACTAAGAAGGGGAGGGATTCTATTTATGGATTACTTTATGGGCTAAACTTTGCACAATAAAGTTGTAATCTACTACTTGTCATCCTCAAACGGATGGACAAACTGAAGTTGTAAATAGAACTTTGGGAACACTTTTGCGTGCTATTCTTAAAAGAACTTGGATTGACATTTCTATGGACTTTATTTTGGGGTTGCCTAGGACTAAGAAGGGGAGGGATTCTATTTATGGATTACTTTATGGGCTAAACTTTGCACAATAAAGTTGTAATCTACTACTTGTCATCCTCAAACGGATGGACAAACTGAAGTTGTAAATAGAACTTTGAGAACACTTTTGCGTGCTATTCTTAAAAGAACTTGGATTGACATTTCTATGGACTTTATTTTGGGGTTGCCTAGGACTAAGAAGGGGAGGGATTCTATTTATGGATTACTTTATGGGCTAAACTTTGCACAATAAGTTGTAATCTACTACTTGTCATCCTCAAACGGATGGACAAACTGAAGTTGTAAATAGAACTTTGGGAACACTTTTGCGTGCTATTCTTAAAAGAACATTGGATTGACATTTCTATGGACTTTATTTTGGGGTTGCCTAGGACTAAGAAGGGGAGGGATTCTATTTATGGATTACTTTATGGGCTAAACTTTGCACAATAAAGTTGTAATCTACTACTTGTCATCCTCAAACGGATGGACAAACTGAAGTTGTAAATAGAACTTTGGGAACACTTTTGCGTGCTATTCTTAAAAGAACTTGGATTGACATTTCTATGGACTTTATTTTGGGGTTGCCTAGGACTAAGAAGGGGAGGGATTCTATTTATGGATTACTTTATGGGCTAAACTTTGCACAATAACTTTGGGTACACTTTCGCGTGCTATTCTAAAAGAACTTGGATTGACATTTCTATGGACTTTATTTGGGGTGTCTAGGACCAAGAAGGGGAGGAATTAATATTATGGATTACTTTATGGGCTATACTGTTGCACAATATTGTGTAATCTACCACTTGTCATCCTCAAACGGATGGACAAACTGAAGTTTGTAAATAGAACTTTGGGAACACTTTTGCGTGCTATTCTTAAAAGAACTTGGATTGACCATTTCTATGGACTTTATTTTGGGGGTTGCCTAGGACTAAGAAGGGGAGGGATTCAATTTATGGATTACTTTATGGGCTAAACTTTGCACAATAAGTTGTAATCTACTACTTGTCATCCCAAACGGATGGACAAACTGAAGTTGTAAATAGGACTTTGGGAACACTTTTGCGTGCTATTCTTAAAAAGAACTTGGATTGACATTTCTATGGACTTTATTTTGGGGTTGCCTAGGACTAAGAAGGGAAGGGATTCTATTTTTGGATTACTTTACGGGCTAAACTTTGCTCAATATTTGTAATCTACTACTTTTCATCCTCAAACGGATGGACAAACTGAAGTTGTCAATAGAACTTTAAGTACACTTTTGCGTGCTTATTCTTAAAAGACATGATTGACATTTCTATGGACTTTATTTTGGGGTTGCCTAGGACTAAGAAGGGGAGGGATTCTATTTTTGGATTACTTTATGGGCTTAACTTTGCACAATAAAGTTGTAATCTACTACTTGTCATCCTCAAACGGATGGACAAACTGAAGTTCTCAATAGAACCTTTGGGTACACTTTTGCGTGCTATTCTTAAAAAGAACTTGGATTGACATTTCTATGGACTTTATTTTGGGGTGCCTAGGACTTAGAAGGGGAGGGATTCTTAAAAGAACTTGGATTGACATTTCTATGGACTTTATTTTGGGGTTGCCTAGGATTAAGAAGGGGAGGGATTATATTTTTGGATTACTTTATGGGCTAAACTTTGCACAATAAAGTTGTAATCTACTACTTGTCATCCTCAAACGGATGGACAAACTGAAGTTGTAAATAGAACTTTGGGAACACTTTTGCGTGCTATTCTTAAAAGAACTTGGATTGACATTTCTATGGACTTTATTTTGGGGTTGCCTAGGACTAAGAAGGGGAGGGATTCTATTTATGGATTACTTTATGGGCTAAACTTTGCACAATAAAGTTGTAATCTACTACTTGTCATCCTCAAACGGATGGACAAACTGAAGTTGTAAATAGAACTTTGGGAACACTTTTGCGTGCTATTCTTAAAAGAACTTGGATTGACATTTCTATGGACTTTATTTTGGGGTTGCCTAGGACTAAGAAGGGGAGGGATTCTATTTATGGATTACTTTATGGGCTAAACTTTGCACAATAAAGTTGTAATCTACTACTTGTCATCCTCAAACGGATGGACAAACTGAAGTTGTAAATAGAACTTTGGGAACACTTTTGCGTGCTATTCTTAAAAGAACTTGGATTGACATTTCTATGGACTTTATTTTGGGGTTGCCTAGGACTAAGAAGGGGAGGGATTCTATTTATGGATTACTTTATGGGCTAAACTTTGCACAATAAAGTTGTAATCTACTACTTGTCATCCTCAAACGGATGGACAAACTGAAGTTGTAAATAGAACTTTGGGAACACTTTTGCGTGCTATTCTTAAAAGAACTTGGATTGACATTTCTATGGACTTTATTTTGGGGTTGCCTAGGACTAAGAAGGGGAGGGATTCTATTTATGGATTACTTTATGGGCTAAACTTTGCACAATAAAGTTGTAATCTACTACTTGTCATCCTCAAACGGATGGACAAACTGAAGTTGTAAATAGAACTTTGGGAACACTTTTGCGTGCTATTCTTAAAAGAACTTGGATTGACATTTCTATGGACTTTATTTTGGGGTTGCCTAGGACTAAGAAGGGGAGGGATTCTATTTATGGATTACTTTATGGGCTAAACTTTGCACAATAAAGTTGTAATCTACTACTTGTCATCCTCAAACGGATGGACAAACTGAAGTTGTAAATAGACTTTGGGAACACTTTTGCGTGCTTATTTCTTAAAGAACTTGGATTGACATTTCTATGGACTTTATTTTGGGGGTTGCCTAGGACTAAGAAGGAAGGATTCTATTTTTGGATTACTTTACGGGCTTCTAAACTTTGCTCCATATAGTTGTAATCTACTACTTTTCATCCTCAAACGGATGGACAAACTGAAGTTGTCAATAGACTTTGGGTAAACTTTTGCGTTGCTATTCTTAAAAGAACATGGATTGACATTTCTATGGACTTTATTTTGGGGTTGCCTAGGACTAAGAAGGGGAGGGATTCTATTTTTGGATTACTTTATGTGCTAAACTTTGCACAATACAGTTGTAATCCTACTCTTGTCATCCTCAAACGGATGGACACAACTGAAGTTGTCAATAGAACTTTGGACACTTTTGCGTTGCTATCTTAAAAAGAACTTTGATTGACATTTCTATGGACTTTATTTTGGGGTGCCTCGACTGACTTAGAGGGGAGGGATTCTTAAAAGAACTTGGATTGACATTTCTATGACTTTATTTTGGGGTTGCCTAGGACTAAGAAGGGGAGGGATTATATTTTTGGATTACTTTATGGGCTAAACTTTGCACAATAAAGTTGTAATCTACTACTTGTCATTCCTCAAACGGATGGACAAACCGAAGAGTTGTCAATAGAACTTTGGGTACACTTTTGCGTGCTATTCTTAAAAAGAACATGGATTGACATTTCTATGGACTTTATTTTGGGGTTTCCTAGGACTAAGAAGGGGAGGGATTCTATTTTTGGATTACTTTATGGGCTAAACTTTGCACAATAAAGTTGTAATCTACTACTTGTCATCCTCAAACGGATGGACAAACTGAAGTTGTCAATAGAACTTTGGGTACACTTTTGCGTGCTATTCTTAAAAAGAACTTGGATTGACATTTCTAACTTTATTTTGGGGTTGCCTAGGACTTAGAAGGGGAGGGATTCTTAAAAGAACTTGGATTGACATTTCTATGGACTTTATTTGGGTTGCCTAGGACTAAGAAGGGGAGGGATTCTATTTATGGATTACTTTATGGGCTAAACTTTGCACAATAAAGTTGTAATCTACTACTTGTCATCCTCAAACGGATGGACAAACTGAAGTTGTAAATAGAACTTTGGAACACTTTTGCGTGCTATTCTTAAAAGAACTTGGATTGACATTTCTATGGACTTTATTTTGGGGTTGCCTAGGACTAAGAAGGGGAGGGATTCTATTTATGGATTACTTTATGGGCTAAACTTTGCACAATAAAGTTGTAATCTACTACTTGTCATCCTCAAACGGATGGACAAACTGAAGTTGTAAATAGAACTTTGGGAACACTTTTGCGTGCTATTCTTAAAAGAACTTGGATTGACATTTCTATGGACTTTATTTTGGGGTTGCCTAGGACTAAGAAGGGGAGGGATTCTATTTATGGATTACTTTATGGGCTAAACTTTGCACAATAAAGTTGTAATCTACTACTTGTCATCCTCAAACGGATGGACAAACTGAAGTTGTAAATAAACTTACACTTTTGCGTGCTATTCTTAAAAGAACTTGGATTGACATTCTATGGACTTTATTTGGGGTTGCCTAGGACTAAGAAGGGGAGGGATTCTATTTATGGATTACTTTATGGGCTAAACTTTGCACAATATTGTTGTAATCTACTACTTGTCATCCTCAAACGGATGGACAAACTGAAGTTGTAAATAGAACTTTGGGAACACTTTTGCGTGCTATTCTTAAAAGAACTTGGATTGACATTTCTATGGACTTTATTTTGGGGTTGCCTAGGACTAAGAAGGGGAGGGATTCTATTTATGGATTACTTTATGGGCTAAAC
The DNA here is from genome assembly GCF_022965805.1 of Primulina eburnea. Lineage (NCBI taxonomy): Eukaryota > Viridiplantae > Streptophyta > Magnoliopsida > Lamiales > Gesneriaceae > Primulina > Primulina eburnea. The sequence continues at coordinate 108,730 of NW_027331376.1, forward strand.
TTTGCACAATAAAGTTGTAATCTACTACTTGTCATCCTCAAACGGATGGACAAACTGAAGTTGTAAATAGAACTTTGGGAACACTTTTGCGTGCTATTCTTAAAAGAACTTGGATTGACATTTCTATGGACTTTATTTTGGGGTTGCCTAGGACTAAGAAGGGGAGGGATTCTATTTATGGATTACTTTATGGGCTAAACTTTGCACAATAAAGTTGTAATCTACTACTTGTCATCCTCAAACGGATGGACAAACTGAAGTTGTAAATAGAACTTTGGGAACACTTTTGCGTGCTATTCTTAAAAGAACTTGGATTGACATTTCTATGGACTTTATTTTGGGGTTGCCTAGGACTAAGAAGGGGAGGGATTCTATTTATGGATTACTTTATGGGCTAAACTTTGCACAATAAAGTTGTAATCTACTACTTGTCATCCTCAAACGGATGGACAAACTGAAGTTGTAAATAGAACTTTGAGAACACGTTTGCGTGCTATTCTTAAAAGAACTTGGATTGACATTTCTATGGACTTTATTTTGGGGTTGCCTAGGACTAAGAAGGGGAGGGATTCTATTTATGGATTACTTTATGGGCTAAACTTTGCACAATAAAGTTGTAATCTACTACTTGTCATCCTCAAACGGATGGACAAACTGAAGTTGTAAATAGAACTTTGGGAACACTTTTGCGTGCTATTCTTAAAAGAACTTGGATTGACATTTCTATGGACTTTATTTTGGGGTTGCCTAGGACTAAGAAGGGGAGGGATTCTATTTATGGATTACTTTATGGGCTAAACTTTGCACAATAAAGTTGTAATCTACTACTTGTCATCCTCAAACGGATGGACAAACTGAAGTTGTAAATAGAACTTTGAGAACACTTTTGCGTGCTATTCTTAAAAGAACTTGGATGACATTTCTATGGACTTTATTTTGGGGTTGCCTAGGACTAAGAAGGGGAGGGATTCTATTTATGGATTACTTTATGGGCTAAACTTTGCACAATAAAGTTGTAATCTACTACTTGTCATCCTCAAACGGATGGACAAACTGAAGTTGTAAATAGAACTTTGGGAACACTTTTGCGTGCTATTCTTAAAAGAACTTGGATTGACATTTCTATGGACTTTATTTTGGGGTTGCCTAGGACTAAGAAGAGGGGAGGGATTCTATTTATGGATTACTTTATGGGCTAACTTTGCACAATAAAGTTGTAATCTACTACTTGTCATCCTCAAACGGATGGACAAACTGAAGTTGTAAATAGAACTTTGGGAACACTTTTGCGTGCTATTCTTAAAAGAACTTGATTGACATTTCTATGGACTTTATTTTGGGGTTGCCTAGGACTAAGAAGGGGAGGGATTCTATTTATGGATTACTTTATGGGCTAAACTTTGCACAATAAAGTTGTAATCTACTACTTGTCATCCTCAAACGGATGGACAAACTGAAGTTGTAAATAGAACTTTGAGAACACTTTTGCGTGCTATTCTTAAAAGAACTTGGATTGACATTTCTATGGACTTTATTTTGGGGTTGCCTAGGACTAAGAAGGGGAGGGATTCTATTTATGGATTACTTTATGGGCTAAACTTTGCACAATAAAGTTTGTAATCTACTACTTGTCATCCTCAAACGGATGGACAAACTGAAGTTGTCAATAGAACTTTGGGAACACTTTTGCGTGCTATTCTTAAAAGAACTTGGATTGACATTTCTATGGACTTTATTTTGGGGTTGCCTAGGACTAAGAAGGGGAGGGATTCTATTTATGGATTACTTTATGGGCTAAACTTTTGCACAATAAAGTTGTAATCTACTACTTGTCATCCTCAAACGGATGGACAAACTGAAGTTGTAAATAGAACTTTGGGAACACTTTTGCGTGCTATTCTTAAAAGAACTTGGATTGACATTTCTATGGACTTTATTTTGGGGTTGCCTAGGACTAAGAAGGGGAGGGATTCTATTTATGGATTACTTTATGGGCTAAACTTTGCACAATAAAGTTGTAATCTACTACTTGTCATCCTCAAACGGATGGACAAACTGAAGTTGTAAATAGAACTTTGGGAACACTTTTGCGTGCTATTCTTAAAAGAACTTGGATTGACATTTCTATGGACTTTATTTTGGGGTTGCCTAGGACTAAGAAGGGGAGGGATTCTATTTATGGATTACTTTATGGGCTAAACTTTGCACAATAAAGTTGTAATCTACTACTTGTCATCCTCAAACGGATGGACAAACTGAAGTTGTAAATAGAACTTTGGGAACACTTTTGCGTGCTATTCTTAAAAGAACTTGGATTGACATTTCTATGGACTTTATTTTGGGGTTGCCTAGGACTAAGAAGGGGAGGGATTCTATTTATGGATTACTTTATGGGCTAAACTTTGCACAATAAAGTTGTAATCTACTACTTGTCATCCTCAAACGGATGGACAAACTGAAGTTGTAAATAGAACTTTGGGAACACTTTTGCGTGCTATTCTTAAAAGAACTTGGATTGACATTTCTATGGACTTTATTTTGGGGTTGCCTAGGACTAAGAAGGGGAGGGATTCTATTTATGGATTACTTTATGGGCTAAACTTTGCACAATAAAGTTGTAATCTACTACTTGTCATCCTCAAACGGATGGACAAACTGAAGTTGTAAATAGAACTTTGGAACACTTTTGCGTGCTATTCTTAAAAGAACTTGGATTGACATTTCTATGGACTTTATTTTGGGGTTGCCTAGGACTAAGAAGGGGAGGGATTCTATTTATGGATTACTTTATGGGCTAAACTTTGCACAATAAAGTTGTAATCTACTACTTGTCATCCTCAAACGGATGGACAAACTGAAGTTGTAAATAGAACTTTGGGAACACTTTTGCGTGCTATTCTTAAAAGAACTTGGATTGACATTTCTATGGACTTTATTTTGGGTTGCCTAGGACTAAGAAGGGGAGGGATTCTATTTATGGATTACTTTATGGGCTAAACTTTGCACAATAAAGTTGTAATCTACTACTTGTCATCCTCAAACGGATGGACAAACTGAAGTTGTAAATAGAACTTTGGAACACTTTTGCGTGCTATTCTTAAAAGAACTTGGATTGACATTTCTATGGACTTTATTTTGGGGTTGCCTAGGACTAAGAAGGGGAGGGATCTATTTATGGATTACTTTATGGCTAAACTTTGCACAATAAAGTTGTAATCTACTACTTGTCATCCTCAAACGGATGGACAAACTGAAGTTGTAAATAGAACTTTGGGAACACTTTTGCGTGCTATTCTTAAAAGAACTTGGATTGACATTTCTATGGACTTTATTTTGGGGTTGCCTAGGACTAAGAAGGGGAGGGATTCTATTTATGGATTACTTTATGGGCTAAACTTTGCACAATAAAGTTGTAATCTACTACTTGTCATCCTCAAACGGATGGACAAACTGAAGTTGTAAATAGAACTTTGGGAACACTTTTGCGTGCTATTCTTAAAAGAACTTGGATTGACATTTCTATGGACTTTATTTTGGGGTTGCCTAGGACTAAGAAGGGGAGGGATTCTATTTATGGATTACTTTATGGGCTAAACTTTGCACAATAAAGTTGTAATCTACTACTTGTCATCCTCAAACGGATGGACAAACTGAAGTTGTAAATAGAACTTTGGAACACTTTTGCGTGCTATTCTTAAAAGAACTTGGATTGACATTTCTATGGACTTTATTTTGGGGTTGCCTAGGACTAAGAAGGGGAGGGATTCTATTTATGGATTACTTTATGGGCTAAACTTTGCACAATAAAGTTGTAATCTACTACTTGTCATCCTCAAACGGATGGACAAACTGAAGTTGTAAATAGAAGAACTTTGGGAACACTTTTGCGTGCTATTCTTAAAAGAACTTGGATTGACATTTCTATGGACTTTATTTTGGGTTGCCTAGGACTAAGAAGGGGAGGGATTCTATTTATGGATTACTTTATGGGCTAAACTTTGCACAATAAAGTTGTAATCTACTACTTGTCATCCTCAAACGGATGGACAAACTGAAGTTGTAAATAGAACTTTGGAAACACTTTTGCGTGCTATTCTTAAAAGAACTTGGATTGACATTTCTATGGACTTTATTTTGGGGTTGCCTAGGACATAAGAAGGGGAGGGATTCTATTGTATGGATTACTTTTATGGGCTACAACTTTGCACAATAAAGTTGTAATCTACTACTTGTCCTCCTCAAACGGTATGGACAAACTGACGTTGTAAATAGAACTTTGCGAACACTTTGCGTGCTATTCTTAAAAGAACTTGGATTGACATTTCTATGGACTTTATTTTGGGGTTGCCTAGAGACTAAGAAGGGGAGGGATTCTATTTATGGATTACTTTATGGGCTAAACTTTGCACAATAAAGTTGTAATCTACTACTTGTCATCCTCAAACGGAATGGACAAACTGAAGTTGTAAATAGAACTTTGGGAACACTTTTGCGTGCTATTCTTAAAAGAACTTGGATTGACATTTCTATGGACTTTATTTGGGGTTGCCTAGGACTAAGAAGGGGAGGGATTCTATTTATGGATTACTTTATGGGTAAACTTTGCACAATAAAGTTGTAATCTACTACTTGTTCATCCTCAAACGGATGGACAAACTGAAGTTGTACATAGAACTTTAGGAACACTTTTGCGTGCTATTCTTAAAAGGACATGGATTGACATTTCTATGGACTTATTTGTGGCTTGCCTATAGACTAAGAAGGGAAGGGATTCTATTTATTGGATTACTTTATGGGCTAAACTTTGCACAATAATGTTGTAATCTACTACTTGTCATCCTCAAACTGAGGGACAAACTGAAGTTGTCAATAGAACTTTGGGTACACTTTTGCGTTTGCTATTCTAAAAAGAACATTGGATTGACATATCTATGGACTTTATTTGGGGTTGCCTAGGACTAAGAAGGGGAGGGATTCTATTTTTTGGATTACTTTATGGGCTAAACTTTGCACAATAAAGTTGTAATCTACTACTTGTCATCCTCAAACGGATGGACAAACTGAAGTTGTCAATAGAACTTGGGTAACACTTTTGCGTGCTATTCTTAAAAGAACTTGGGAATGACATTTCTATGGACTTTATTTTGGGGTTTCCTAGGACTAAGAAGGGGAGGGATTCTATTTTGGATTACTTTATGGGCTAAACTTTGCACAATAAACTCTTGAGTACACTTTCGCGTTGCTATTCTTCAAAGAACTGGATTGACATTTCTTTGGACTTTATTTTGGGGTTGTCTAGGACTAAGAAGGGGAGGGATTATATTTATGGATTACTTTATGGGCTAAACTTTGCACAATATTGTTGTAATCTACCACTTGTAATCCTCAAACGGATGGACAAACTGAAGTTGTAAATAGCACTTTGGGAACACTTTTGCGTGCTATTCTTAAAAGAACTTGGATTTGACATTTCTATGGACTTTATTTTGGGGTTGCCTAGGACTAAGAAGGGGAGGGATTCAATTTATGGATTACTTTATGGGCTAAACTTTGCACAATAAGTTGTAATCTACTACTTGTCATCCTCAAACGGATATGGACAAACTGAAGTTGTAAATAGGACTTTGGGAACACTTTGCGTGCTATTCTTAAAAGAACTTGGATTGACATTTCTATGGACTTTATTTTGGGGTTGCCTAGGACTAAGAAGGGAAGAGATTCTATTTTTGGATTACTTTACGGGCCTAAACTTTGCTCCATATAGTTGTAATCTACTACTTGTCATCCTCAAACGGTATGGACAAACTGAAGTTGTCAATAGAACTTTGGGTACACTTTGCGTGCTATTCTAAAAAGAACAGGATTGACATTCTATGAACTTTATTTGGGGTTGCCTAGGACTAAGAAGGGGAGGGATTCTATTTTGGATTACTTTATGGGCTAAACTTTGCACAATTAAAGTTGTAATCTACTACTTGTCATCCTCAACGGATGGACAAAACTGAAGTTGTCAATAGAACTTTGGGTACACTTTTGTGTGCTATTCTTAAAAAGAACTTGGATTGACATTTCTATGGACTTTATTTTGGGGTTGCCTAGGACTTAGAAGGGGAGGGATTCTTAAAAGAACTTGGATTGACATTTCTATGGACTTTATTTTGGGGTTTGCCTAGGACTAAGAAGGGGAGGGATTATATTTTGGATTACTTTATGGGCTAAACTTTGCACAATAAAGTTGTAATCTACTACTTGTCATCCTCAAACGGATGGACAAACCGAAGTTGTCAATAGAACTTTGGGTACACTTTTGCGTGCTATTCTTAAAAAGAACATGGATTGACATTTCTATGGACTTTATTTTGGGGTTTCCTAGGACTAAGAAGGGAGGGATTCTATTTTTGGATTACTTTATGGGCTAAACTTTGCACAATAAAGTTGTAATCTACTACTGTCATCCTCAAACGGATGGACAAACCGAAGTTGTCAATAGAACTTTTGGGTACACTTTTGCGTGCTATGGGGACCCGGACGCTGATCTGTCTTACTAATCATCTTTGGGATTTAATTATCAATTAAGATAAAACAGGGTCTAAAAGAATTTTCATTTTAACTAAGAACTGCGGAAGGTAATGGAATCTATCTAATATACATTTCTATATATAACATACATTTCAGTATTAAAAGTACAATAATGTACAACCATTTAATCTAAGGTTCAACTACTAAAGTTCTAGTAGTAAAATCCAAGTCTACTGTAAGTCCGGAATCACCACGCTAATTCGTTCTTCTCTTATCATCATCTTGACCCTGATCCTGCCCCACCTGCCGTCATGCACACATACAAAACAAGACGACAGCCGGATAACTCCGGTGAGAACAAATCCCAGTATAAAACATGGTAAGCATGTATATAAACAACTAATTCATAAAACATGTCAAAGAAAACCCTTAGATTTCATAAGCTATGAAATCTAATCAGGACAAGCATGCAACTCAGATCAGATAAACATGCCTCGAAACAATCTTAATCATAATACATGCTAGCACACTGAAAGCAATAATGATGGGTCCCATGGTCTAGGAGCCACATCCACATGCGTATGCAATCCTAATCAAATCATGTCTAGACTCGACTCGATCTACAACTCTAGGGATCCCGAGGTGAATAAGACGTCACTGGCTGTCACCTACCCACCACTCGAGGTGCTGTACGTCTTATTCCTAGACTTCGGCCTGATCTGTATCCGCATCTACAAAGGGGCGGTGATCTTCCCCAGAGCTGTGATATCGCCGAACGTCTAGAGTCTGCCTGATCTCCAGACTGTCCTATCTTAATGCATGAATAACAATCTATAATCATAGCATAATCATATAAAAACATAATAAGAGTATAGTATGTGATTTATTGGGCAACTCAACGCGATCTCAATTGAGTTGTTCTTCTCGAATATCACATGAATTATACCTTTATCTTCCCCGTCCGAGGAAGACGAAGTCTCGAAGTCGAATTTGTCCATATCTGATCTGAAATGACAAGAATAATACACTGTATCAATGTGTAGCTCAAAACACAATCTGTTCTGATCAATACCCAATTCAGAAATAAATCTGATCACATCAACAATATCACGAGATAACAGAAACCAATACTGAATCTGATCAATCTGTACCAACTGATGTTTAGACGGCATAATACTACAGTCTTGTAACCCCGTTAGTCTTAACATCACAATTTATAATACCAGACTTCGAAATCAATACTGATACAAATGATAATCTCAATATCTGTACACTCTGAATCGATAATAACACAATTCTTATATCAACTCTAAATCAAATTATTTCTGAAAATCATAAAAATTCCATAAACACTCTGTTTCTAAATCTGACTTCGATTCTACAATATCTACGGCAGTAGTAGAACATCATATCTGAATCATATGAAATTCTGACAATATCATAAAATCAAATCTTGTCTAAACGTAATAAACTACGTCCTTGCGTAGCCTGCGTTGATAGGAACACAGTACCGAAGTCGGATTTCAATTTGGATCAATGATTTGCTCGTAAATCAAATTTTAAAGAAAAGAGCAAAGCTTTTCCTCAACTCTCGTTTTCTTCCTGCCCCAAAGTCTGAAGGTTTGCATGTGAATCTATATATATATATTGCATGCTACTCATACGTGTCAATTCCGAAATTCGCCACAAACCACTCGCGCATATGCGCGCGCATTCTCGCGCATATGCGCGAGACTCTCGGCCTCGCCCCACGCTGCTCGCGCATGTGCGCGCGTTCCTCCGCGCATGTGCGCGCAGCGCTCTGTTCTGCTTCGAGGGCTACTGGAGTGCTCGCGCATGTGCGCGCGTTCCTTCGCGCATGTGCGCGCCAGACGCTGTGGACCATCTGCGCATGTGCGCGCCACCAGCTGCGCATGTGCGCGCAAGCCCCTGTACCCTGCGCGCATGTGCGCGCATCGTTGCCGCGCATGTGCGCGCGTGTTGCTGGCCCGCTCCGCGCATGTGCGCGCAATACTTCGCGCATGTGCGCGGGGTTCTTTCTTGGCACACACATTTCACACCTTTTTCATGTATTCTAGTCCGATCCGTCCCGTCTATAATTATCGCGATTACTTCAATAAATCATCCCAGATTAATCTCAGATTACAGTAATCGTATCCAAATCATTTCAGATTACGGTAATTAAATTCTCGGGCATTACATTTCTCCCCTCTTAGAACTGAGTTCGTCCTCGAACTCACAAGCAATCAATTCAAATTTATCAGAAGAATTATATGACAGAGCTTACCATCCAAACTCATTCTAGCCGAATCAATCCCATTTTACTGGCCATACAATACCTGTATACGCCCATTGCAATTCATCACAACGCACTACCACCTGTAGTTGCTATTCCATCTTCGGCTCCCAATACCAATCGTCATCATCTGACATTGGTTTCCTACATCTATTCCTTCTGCATTATCTTGATAACTAGTGTTAACATCCCGCACTAGAGTTCTATCAATATCTTTCAATATCTGAATACTACACGCTGACTACCTGTCAATCTGTAACCAGTCTGAGAGAAACAGCTTATGATATCACCTACCATAATTGCAAACTTCATCACAATCACAACAATCTGATTAAAAAAAAACTGAATCCCTTACTGTGCATATCTGACACTACTTGTGGCTTCAGCTTCGAACTATCCGGTATAAACAACCAGTTAATAATATAAAATAAATAAGAAATACCTACCTGGTATTCAGCTCTGACTATCAATACCAAAAGCTGTAAACAATTCTGTAACATTCTGGTATAACACGATAATCGGTCTTATACAAAACACAAATTACCTAGCTGTTATACTGATCTGATCAACCAAAATACAGGTTTGAAAATACTGATTATAATTCTGAACTGTTTACACTAATCTGCATCACAAACTGACTCACAATAACAGTAATATCACATCAACTTCTGAATAGAAAGAACCTATACAGATCTAGTGAGTTTAAGAAAACTCCTAACATAATAGATTCTAGCTGGCTGACCAATCTTCATACTGCCCAGATCAACTGTTATATCTCATCTGCAAATAGAATATACTCCCAACCAATATAAGATGTCTCAAATACTGATTTAGAATCATAACAATACTCAGCAGATATAAGGCAATATAAGAAGAAGAAAATCAGAAGAAGATAATCTGGTTCTGACATATCTGACATTCTGTTAATGCTGATATTTCTGATACCGCATAGTCTGAATGAACACCTGTATCAGTAACTGCATACCGGATTCATACCTGACCCATTGCTGTATACAATAATCACAATTCTCGGAATATTTAACCCAGTCTTCAAATATTCAATATAAACAATCAGATGCTATGGATATATCCCGGAATCATAGCTATAACAAGCATAATTTTTCAAAATACCCCTGAACACAAAAACTGGTAATCTAAAAACCAACCAAAATGTCTTTCAGAGGAATACACAATCAACTGGATTCCTTAGCCCATACGTTAATCTGTCACTTCTTTCTGTTCATTCTGATATAAAACACATCTGACATCCTATCTAGGCCAACACCAGTCGACTATTAGATTACTAGCACATGCGTTACTGCTAGACTCGATTTCAGTGGATCTACTGAATACATAAGGATACTATCTATTCCTTTCTGTACTAATCGAGTCAACAACAGTACAATGATCTAAGGAATTCTGGATCTAGAATCCTCATTTATCAACTATTTCTAGAACACATGCTACAATATTTCTGTACTTGTTTAGCAGTACATATCCATACTGAGATCGAAATCATATAACACCAGTACATCATATCTAGCCCAATCCCGGTTTCATTCTACTGTAGTATTTAACATGACACAGAAATCTCTGATATCAACATATTCCTCCAACCAGTAAGGAAATCAATACTACAGCACAAACAGACCCCATAAATATAGCATATCACCATGCTATTCAATCACAGATACTCATGAAGAATGCCTTAGTATATATCAATACATCTGCAATATAATCATAAAGAATAGTACCTGTTGTAGTTTCTGGGTTGTTTCTCAGTCATTACCACTAATGACTCTGCTCTTTAAGATCTTCGAAAATGTTTCTGAGGACAAACTTTAGCAAAGTGTCCCGTCTGCTTACAGATATTGCACCTACCAAGCACTCCTTTGCATTGCTCCGGGGAATGTCTCCCTCCGCAAGTCCTACAATACACTCCGGTATAGCTCGGACCAGGACTGCTAGAACTAGAGGAATCACTTCCTAACTTCTTGAACTGTTTCTTTTGAATTCTCAATGGTTCTTTTTCCTTACCACTACGACTGCCAGTCTCTATTCTGGAAGGCAGTTGCTGTGCAGTCTGTTCTGGAAGAACATACGATGCTCCCTGTTGTCCTGTCAGAACCGTTTCTGCTCTTTTAGCTCTATTCAAGGTATCCGCAAAATTACTTGATTGCTTCACATTCACCAACGTACGTATTTCTGGATTCAATCCTTGAATGAACTGGCTAGACATAGCATCATCATTTCTAGCCACAAGAGGAGCAAAACGTAGAAGTGTGAAGAACTGTGCCAAGTATTCATCAACACTTAAAGGACCCTGTCTCAGGTTTGCAAATTCTGCACTTCTATCCTGTCTATATGAGGTAGGGAAGAATCTTTGATAAAATTCAAATCTAAAGGTCTTCCACGTGATCACTGAACGACTCTGCTCTAAGGCTCCTTTGGTGAGTAACCACCATCTTCTAGCAGTCTCTTGCAACTGGTTCTCAATAAGCCTAATTCTACACTCATCTGTGAAATTCAGGAATTCAAATAACATTTCTGTCTCCTCTAGCCATTTCTCACAATCTACTGACGTCTCAGTTCCCTTCAGAATTGGCGGTTGAAACGACTGAAACCTCTGTAACTGTGTTTCCATCTGAATTTCGGCCACATCTATCTGAGATTCTGTTCTATCTGTCGGATCATATGACGTACTGCCTTTTTCTGGAATTCTGCGGGGAGCTATATCTGATTACCAAAAACATCAGTAATCCCATACCACAAATCTGTTCCAAATCTTTTCCTGACCATCTTACTGCTGGTCATGAATCCGATCTGATTCGTATTTAAAAATACATAATACCAATTTAAATCAAATAGTCAGGTAGCCATGTATCTTAAAGCAGTAACATATAGTCTCATGCTAGCATCACAATGTCAATCAATATGAAATCAATCTCATGCTAGCACAGACATGCAAGGAAAGAAAATTCAACTACCCCGCTCATTCTCTTCTAACTCCATCTAAGTTAATCTAAAAGATCTATCAGTTCTGACTATCTTAATCTAAAGATCTATTTCTAAAGGATCTTCGCTCTGATACCACCTGTTATGGGGACCCGGACGCTGATCTGTCTTACTAATCATCTTTGGGATTTAATTATCAATTAAGATAAAACAGGGTCTAAAAAAATTTTCATTTTAACTAAGAACTGCGGAAGGTAATGGAATCTATCTAATATACATTTCTATATATAACATACATTTCAGTATTAAAAGTACAATAATGTACAACCATTTAATCTAAGGTTCAACTACTAAAGTTCTAGTAGTAAATTCCAAGTCTACTGTAAGTCCGGAATCACCACGCTAATTCGTTATTCTCTTATCATCATCTTGACCCTGATCCTGCCCCACCTGCCGTCATGCACACATACAAAACAAGACGACAGCCGGATAACTCCGGTGAGAACAAATCCCAGTATAAAACATGGTAAGCATGTATATAAACAAACTAATTCATAAAACATGTCAAAGAAAACCCTTAGATTTCATAAGCTATGAAATCTAATCAGGACAAGCATGCAACTCAGATCAGATAAACATGCCTCGAAACAATCTTAATCATAATACATGCTAGCACACTGAAAGCAATAATGATGGGTCCCATGGTCTAGGAGCCACATCCACATGCGTATGCAATCCTAATCAAATCATGTCTAGACTCGACTCGATCTACAACTCTAAGGATCCCGGGGTGAATAAGACGTCACTGGCTGTCACCTACCCACCACTCGAGGTGCTGTACGTCTTATTCATAGACTTCGGCCTGATCTGTATCCGCATCTACAAAGGGGCGGTGATCTTCCCCAGAGCTGTGATATCGCCGAACGTCTAGAGTCTGCCTGATCTCCAGACTGTCCTATCTTAATGCATGAATAACAATCTATAATCATAGCATAATCATATAAAAACATAATAAGAGTATAGTATGTGATTTATTGGGCAACTCAACGCGATCTCAATTGAGTTGTTCTTCCCGAATATCACATGAATTATACCTTTATCTTCCCCGTCCGAGGAAGACGAAGTCTCGAAGTCGAATTTGTCCATATCTGATCTGAAATGACAAGAATAATACACTGTATCAATGTGTAGCTCAAAACACAATCTGTTCTGATCAATACCCAATTCAGAAATAAATCTGATCACATCAACAATATCACGAGATAACAGAAACCAATACTGAATCTGATCAATCTGTACCAACTGATGTTTAGACGGCATAATACTACAGTCTTGTAACCCCGTTAGTCTTAACATCACAATTATAATACCAGACTTCGAAATCAATACTGATACAAATGATAATCTCAATATCTGTACACTCTGAATCGATAATAACACAATTCTGATATCAACTCTAAATCAAATTATTTCTGAAAATCATAAAAATTCCATAAACACTCTGTTTCTAAATCTGACTTCGATTCTACAATATCTACGGCAGTAGAAACATCATATCTGAATCATATGAAATTCTGACAATATCATAAATTCAAATCTTGTCTAAACGTAATAAAACTTACGTCCTTGCGTAGCCTGCGTTGATAGGAACACAGTACCGAAGTCGGATTTCAATTTGGATCAATGATTTGCTCGTAAATCAAATTTTAAAGAAAAGAGCAAAGCTTTTCCTCAACTCTCGTTTTCTTCCTGCCCCAAAGTCTGAAGGTTTGCATGTGAATCTATATATATATATTGCATGCTACTCATACGTGTCAATTCCGAAATTCGCCACAAACCACTCGCGCATATGCGCGCGCATTCTCGCGCATATGCGCGAGACTCTCGGCCTCGCCCCACGCTGCTCGCGCATGTGCGCGCAGCGCTCTGTTCTGCTTCCGAGGCTACTGGAGTGCTCGCGCATGTGCGCGCGTTCCTTCGCGCATGTGCGCGCCAGACGCTGGACCATCTGCGCATGTGCGCGCCACCAGCTGCGCATGTGCGCGCAAGCCCCTGTACCCTGCGCGCATGTGCGCGCATCGTTGCCGCGCATGTGCGCGCGTGTTGCTGGCCCGCTCCGCGCATGTGCGCGCAATACTTCGCGCATGTGCGCGGGGTTCTTTCTTGGCACACACATTTCACACCTTTTTCATGTATTCTAGTCCGATCCGTCCCGTCTATAATTATCGCGATTACTTCAATAAATCATCCCAGATTAATCTCAGATTACAGTAATCGTATCCAAATCATTTCAGATTACGGTAATTAAATTCTCGGGCATTACACGTGCTATTCTTAAAAAGAACTTGGAATGACATTTCTATGGACTTTATTTTGGGGTTGCCTAGGACTAAGAAGGGGAGAGATTCTATTTTTGGATTACTTTATGGGCTAAACTTTGCACAATAAACTTTGGGTACACTTTCGCGTGCTATTCTTAAAATAACTTGGATTGACATTTCTATGAACTTTATTTTGGGGTTGCCTAGGACTAAGAAGGGGAGGGATTATATTTATGGATTACTTTATGGGCTAAACTTTGCACAATATTGTTGTATCTACTATAAAAAGGGGAGGGATTATATTTATGGATTAGTTTATGGGCTAAACTTTGCACAATAAAGTTGTAATCTACTACTTGTCATCCTCAAACGGATGGACAAACTGAAGTTGTAAATAGAACTTTCGGAACAATTTTGCGTGCTATTCTTAAAAGAACTTAGATTGACATTTCTATGGACTTTATTTTGGGGTTGCCTAGGACTAAGAAGGAGAGGGATTCTATTTTTGGACTACTTTATGGGCTAAACTTTGCACAATAAAGTTGTAATCTACTATTTGTCATCCTCAAACGGATGGACAAACTGAAGTTGTCAATAGAACTTTGGGTATATTTTTGCGTGCTATTCTTAAAAAGATCTTGGATTGACATTTCTATGGACTTTATTTTTGGGTTGCCTAGGACTAAGAAGGGGAGGGATTCTTTAAAGAACTTGGATTGACATTTCTATGGACTTTATTTTGGGGTTGCCTAGGACTAAGAAGGGGAGGGATTATATTTTTGGATTACTTTATGGGCTAAACTTTGCACAATAAAGTTGTAATCTAATACTTGTCATCTTCAAACAGATGGACAAACTGAAGTTGTCAATAGAACTTTTGGGTACACTTTTGCGTGCAATTCTAAAAAAGAACTTGGAATGACATTTCTATGTACTTTATTTTGGGGTTGCCTAGAACTAAGAAGGGGAAGGATTCTATTTTTGGATTACTTTATGGGCTAAACTTTCCACAATAAACTTTGGGTACACTTTCGCGTGCTATTCTTAAAAGAACTTGGATTGACATTTCTATGGACTTTATTTTGGGGTTGCCTAGGACTAAGAAGGGGAGGGATTCTATTTATGGA
The DNA here is from genome assembly GCF_022965805.1 of Primulina eburnea. Taxonomy (NCBI): domain Eukaryota; kingdom Viridiplantae; phylum Streptophyta; class Magnoliopsida; order Lamiales; family Gesneriaceae; genus Primulina; species Primulina eburnea. Next base: position 123,948 of record NW_027331376.1, read on the forward strand.
TTACTTTATGGGCTAAACTTTGCACAATAAAGTTGTAATCTACTACTTGTCATCCTCAAACGGATGGACAAACTGAAGTTGTAAATAGAACTTTGGGAACACTTTTGCGTGCTATTCTTAAAAGAACTTGGATTGACATTTCTATGGACTTTATTTTGGGGTTGCCTAGGACTAAGAAGGGGAGGGATTCTATTTATGGATTACTTTATGGGCTAAACTTTGCACAATAAAGTTGTAATCTACTACTTGTCATCCTCAAACGGATGGACAAACTGAAGTTGTAAATAGAACTTTGGGAACACTTTTGCGTGCTATTCTTAAAAAGAACTTAGATTGACATTTCTATGGACTTTATTTTGGGTTGCCTTGGACTAAGAAGGGGAGGGATTATATTTATGGATTACTTTATGGGCTAAACTTTGCACAATAAAGTTGTAATCTACTACTTGTCATCCTCAAACGGATGGACAAACTGAAGTTGTCAATAGAACTTTGGGTACACTTTTGCGTGCTATTCTTAAAAAGAACTTGGATTGACATTTCTATGGACTTTATTTTACTTTGGGAACACTTTTGCGTGCTATTCTTAAAAGAACTTGGATTGACATTTCTATGGACTTTATTTTGGGGTTGCCTAGGACTAAGAAGGGGTGGGATTCTATTTATGGATTACTTTATAGGCTAAACTTTGCACAATAAAGTTGTAATCTACTACTTGTCATCCTCAAACGGATGGACAAACTGAAGTTGTAAATAGAACTTTGGGAACACTTTTGCGTGCTATTCTTAAAAAGAACTTGGATTGATATTATTATGGACTTTATTTTGGGGCTGCCTATAGACTAAGAAGGGAAGGGATTCTATTTTTGGATTACTTTATGGGCTAAACTTTGCACAATATTGTTGTAATCTACTACTTGTCATCCTCAAACGGATGGACAAACTGAAGTTGTCAATAGAACTTTGGGTACACTTTTGCGTGCTATTCTTAAAAAGAACCTGGATTGACATATCTATGGACTTTATTTTGGGGTTGCCTAGGACTAAGAAGGGGAGGGATTCTATTTTTGGATTACTTTATGGGCTAAACTTTGCACAATAAAGTTGTAATCTACTACTTGTCATCCTCAAACGGATGGACAAACTGAAGTTGTCAATAGAACTTTTGGGTACACTTTTGCGTGCTATTCTTAAAAAGAACTTGGAATGACATTTCTATGGACTTTATTTTGGGGTTTCCTAGGACTAAGAAGGGGAGGGATTCTATTTTTGGATTACTTTATGGGCTAAACTTTGCACAATAAACTTTGGGTACACTTTCGCGTGCTATTCTTAAAAGAACTTGGATTGACATTTCTTTGGACTTTATTTTGGGGTTGTCTAGGACTAAGAAGGGGAGGGATTATATTTATGGATTACTTTATGGGCTAAACTTTGCACAATATTGTTGTAATCTACCACTTGTCATCCTCAAACGGATGGACAAACTGAAGTTGTAAATAGAACTTTGGGAACACTTTTGCGTGCTATTCTTAAAAGAACTTGGATTGACATTTCTATGGACTTTATTTTGGGGTTGCCTAGGACTAAGAAGGGGAGGGATTCAATTTATGGATTACTTTATGGGCTAAACTTTGCACAATAAAGTTGTAATCTACTACTTGTCATCCTCAAACGGATGGACAAACTGAAGTTGTAAATAGGACTTTGGGAACACTTTTGCGTGCTATTCTTAAAAGAACTTGGATTGACATTTCTATGGACTTTATTTTGGGGTTGCCTAGGACTAAGAAGGGAAGGGATTCTATTTTTGGATTACTTTACGGGCTAAACTTTGCTCCATATAGTTGTAATCTACTACTTTTCATCCTCAAACGGATGGACAAACTGAAGTTGTCAATAGAACTTTGGGTACACTTTTGCGTGCTATTCTTAAAAAGAATATGGATTGACATTTCTATGGACTTTATTTTGGGGTTGCCTAGGACTAAGAAGGGGAGGGATTCTATTTTTGGATTACTTTATGGGCTAAACTTTGCACAATAAAGTTGTAATCTACTACTTGTCATCCTCAAACGGATGGACAAACTGAAGTTGTCAATAGAACTTTGGGTACACTTTTGCGTGCTATTCTTAAAAAGAACTTTGATTGACATTTCTATGGACTTTATTTTGGGGTTGCCTAGGACTTAGAAGGGGAGGGATTCTTAAAAGAACTTGGATTGACATTTCTATGGACTTTATTTTGGGGTTGCCTAGGACTAAGAAGGGGAGGGATTATATTTTTGGATTACTTTATGGGCTAAACTTTGCACAATAAAGTTGTAATCTACTACTTGTCATCCTCAAACGGATGGACAAACCGAAGTTGTCAATAGAACTTTGGGTACACTTTTGCGTGCTATTCTTAAAAAGAACATGGATTGACATTTCTATGGACTTTATTTTGGGGTTTCCTAGGACTAAGAAGGGGAGGGATTCTATTTTTGGATTACTTTATGGGCTAAACTTTGCACAATAAAGTTGTAATCTACTACTTGTCATCCTCAAACGGATGGACAAACTGAAGTTGTCAATAGAACTTTGGGTACACTTTTGCGTGCTATTCTTAAAAAGAACTTGGATTGACATTTCTATGGACTTTATTTTGGGGTTGCCTAGGACTTAGAAGGGGAGGGATTCTTAAAAGAACTTGGATTGACATTTCTATGGACTTTATTTTGGGGTTGCCTAGGACTAAGAAGGGGAGGGATTATATTTTTGGATTACTTTATGGGCTAAACTTTGCACAATAAATTTGTAATCTACTACTTGTCATCCTCAAACGGATGGACAAACCGAAGTTGTCAATAGAACTTTGGGTACACTTTTGCGTGCTATTCTTAAAAAGAACATGGATTGACATTTCTATGGACTTTATTTTGGGGTTGCCTAGGACTAAGAAGGGGAGGGATTCTATTTTTGGATTACTTTATGGGCTAAACTTTGCACAATAAAGTTGTAATCTACTACTTGTCATCCTCAAACGGATGGACAAACTGAAGTTGTCAATAGAACTTTTGGGTACACTTTTGCGTGCTATTCTTAAAAAGAACTTGGAATGACATTTCTATGGACTTTATTTTGGGGTTTCCTAGGACTAAGAAGGGGAGGGATTCTATTTTTGGATTACTTTATGGGCTAAACTTTGCACAATAAACTTTGGGTACACTTTCGCGTGCTATTCTTAAAAGAACTTGGATTGACATTTCTATGGACTTTATTTTGGGGTTGTCTAGGACTAAGAAGGGGAGGGATTATATTTATGGATTACTTTATGGGCTAAACTTTGCACAATATTGTTGTAATCTACCACTTGTCATCCTCAAACGGATGGACAAACTGAAGTTGTAAATAGAACTTTGGGAACACTTTTCCGTGCTATTCTTAAAAGAACTTGGATTGACATTTCTATGGACTTTATTTTGGGGTTGCCTAGGACTAAGAAGGGGAGGGATTCAATTTATGGATTACTTTATGGGCTAAACTTTGCACAATAAAGTTGTAATCTACTACTTGTCATCCTCAAACGGATGGACAAACTGAAGTTGTAAATAGGACTTTGGGAACACTTTTGCGTGCTATTCTTAAAAAGAACTTGGATTGACATTTCTATGGACTTTATTTTGGGGTTGCCTAGGACTAAGAAGGGAAGGGATTCTATTTTTGGATTACTTTACGGGCTAAACTTTGCTCCATATAGTTGTAATCTACTACTTGTCATCCTCAAACGGATGTACAAACTGAAGTTGTCAATAGAACTTTGGGTACACTTTTGCGTGCTATTCTTAAAAAGAACATGGATTGACATTTCTATGGACTTTATTTTAGGGTTGCCTAGGACTAAGAAGGGGAGGGATTCTATTTTTGGATTACTTTATGGGCTAAACTTTACACAATAAAGTTGTAATCTACTACTTGTCATCCTCAAACGGATGGACAAACTGAAGTTGTCAATAGAACTTTGGGTACACTTTTGCGTGCTATTCTTAAAAAGAACTTGGATTGACATTTCTATGGACTTTATTTTGGGGTTGCCTAGGACTTAGAAGGGGAGGGATTCTTAAAAGAACTTGGATTGACATTTCTATGGACTTTATTTTGGGGTTGCCTAGGACTAAGAAGGGGAGGGATTATATTTTTGGATTATTTTATGGGCTAAACTTTGCACAATAAAGTTGTAATCTACTACTTGTCATCCTCAAACGGATGGACAAACCGAAGTTGTCAATAGAACTTTGGGTACACTTTTGCGTGCTATTCTTAAAAAGAACATGGATTGACATTTCTATGGACTTTATTTTGGGGTTTCCTAGGACTAAGAAGGGGAGGGATTCTATTTTTGGATTACTTTATGGGCTAAACTTTGCACAATAAAGTTGTAATCTACTACTTGTCATCCTCAAACGGATGGACAAACCGAAGTTGTCAATAGAACTTTTGGGTACACTTTTGCGTGCTATTCTTAAAAAGAACTTGGAATGACATTTCTATGGACTTTATTTTGGGGTTGCCTAGGACTAAGAAGGGGAGAGATTCAATTTTTGGATTACTTTATGGGCTAAACTTTGCACAATAAACTTTGGGTACACTTTCGCGTGCTACTCTTAAAAGAACTTGGATTGACATTTCTATGGACTTTATTTTGGGGTTGCCTAGGACTAAGAAGGGGAGGGATTATATTTATGGATTACTTTATGGGCTAAACTTTGCACAATATTGTTGTATCTACTATAAAAAGGGGAGGGATTATATTTATGGATTAGTTTATGGGCTAAACTTTGCACAATAAAGTTGTAATCTACTACTTGTCATCCTCAAACGGATGGACAAACTGAAGTTGTAAATAGAACTTTCGGAACAATTTTGCGTGCTATTCTTAAAAGAACTTAGATTGACATTTCTATGGACTTTATTTTGGGGTTGCCTAGGACTAAGAAGGGGAGGGATTCTATTTTTGGACTACTTTATGGGCTAAACTTTGCACAATAAAGTTGTAATCTACTATTTGTCATCCTCAAACGGATGGACAAACTGAAGTTGTCAATAGAACTTTGGGTACACTTTTGCGTGCTATTCTTAAAAAGATCTTGGATTGACATTTCTATGGACTTTATTTTTGGGTTGCCTAGGACTAAGAAGGGGAGGGATTCTTAAAAGAACTTGGATTGACATTTCTATGGACTTTATTTTGGGGTTGCCTAGGACTAAGAAGGGGAGGGTTTATATTTTTGGATTACTTTATGGGCTAAACTTTGCACAATAAAGTTGTAATCTACTACTTGTCATCCTCAAACAGATGGACAAACTGAAGTTGTCAATAGAACTTTTGGTTACACTTTTGCGTGCTATTCTAAAAAAGAACTTGGAATGACATTTCTATGTACTTTATTTTGGGGTTGCATAGAACTAAGAAGGGGAAGGATTCTATTTTTGGATTACTTTATGGGCTAAACTTTCCACAATAAACTTTGGGTACACTTTCGCGTGGTATTCTTAAAAGAACTTGGATTGACATTTCTATGGACTTTATTTTGGGGTTGCCTAGGACTAAGAAGGGGAGGGATTCTATTTATGGATTACTTTATGGGCTAAACTTTGCACAATAAAGTTGTAATCTACTACTTGTCATCCTCAAACGGATGGACAAACTGAAGTTGTAAATAGAACTTTGGGAACACTTTTGCGTGCTATTCTTAAAAGAACTTGGTTTGACATTTCTATGGACTTTATTTTGGGGTTGCCTAGGACTAAGAAGGGGAGGGATTCTATTTATGGATTACTTTATGGGCTAAACTTTGCACAATAAAGTTGTAATCTACTACTTGTCATCCTCAAACGGATGGACAAACTGAAGTTGTAAAAAAAACTTTGGGAACACTTTTGCGTGCTATTCTTAAAAAGAACTTGGATTGACATTTCTATGGACTTTATTTTGGGTTGCCTTGGACTAAGAAGGGGAGAGATTATATTTATGGATTACTTTATGGGCTAAACTTTGCACAATAAAGTTGTAATCTACTACTTGTCATCCTCAAACGGATGGACAAACTGAAGTTGTCAATAGAACTTTGGGTACGCTTTTGCGTGCTATTCTTAAAAAGAACTTGGATTGACATTTCTATGGACTTTATTTTACTTTGGGAACACTTTTGCGTGCTATTCTTAAAAGAACTTGGATTGACATTTCTATGGACTTTATTTTGGGGTTGCCTAGGACTAAGAAGGGGTGGGATTCTATTTATGGATTACTTTATAGGCTAAACTTTGCACAATAAAGTTGTAATCTACTACTTGTCATCCTCAAACGGATGGACAAACTGAAGTTGTAAATAGAACTTTGGGAACACTTTTGCGTGCTATTCTTAAAAAGAACTTGGATTGATATTTTTATGGACTTTATTTTGGGGCTGCCTATAGACTAAGAAGGGAAGGGATTCTATTTTTGGATTACTTTATGGGCTAAACTTTGCACAATATTGTTGTAATCTACTACTTGTCATCCTCAAACGGATGGACAAACTGAAGTTGTCAATAGAACTTTGGGTACACTTTTGCGTGCTATTCTTAAAAAGAACATGGATTGACATATCTATGGACTTTATTTTGGGGTTGCCTAGGACTAAGAAGGGGAGGGATTCTATTTTTGGATTACTTTATGGGCTAAACTTTGCACAATAAAGTTGTAATCTACTACTTGTCATCCTCAAACGGATGGACAAACTGAAGTTGTCAATAGAACTTTTGGGTACACTTTTGCGTGCTATTCTTAAAAAGAACTTGGAATGACATTTCTATGGACTTTATTTTGGGGTTTCCTAGGACTAAGAAGGGGAGGGATTCTATTTTTGGATTACTTTATGGGCTAAACTTTGCACAATAAACTTTGGGTACACTTTCGCGTGCTATTCTTAAAAGAACTTGGATTGACATTTCTATGGACTTTATTTTGGGGTTGTCTAGGACCAAGAAGGGGAGGAATTATATTTATGGATTACTTTATGGGCTATACTTTGCACAATATTGTTGTAATCTACCACTTGTCATCCTCAAACGGATGGACAAACTGAAGTTGTAAATAGAACTTTGGGAACACTTTTGCGTGCTATTCTTAAAAGAACTTGGATTGACATTTCTATGGACTTTATTTTGGGGTTGCCTAGGACTAAGAAGGGGAGGGATTCAATTTATGGATTACTTTATGGGCTAAACTTTGCACAATAAAGTTGTAATCTACTACTTGTCATCCTCAAACGGATGGACAAACTGAAGTTGTAAATAGGACTTTGGGAACACTTTTGCGTGCTATTCTTAAAAAGAACTTGGATTGACATTTCTATGGACTTTATTTTGGGGTTGCCTAGGACTAAGAAGGGAAGGGATTCTATTTTTGGATTACTTTACGGGCTAAACTTTGCTCCATATTTTTGTAATCTACTACTTTTCATCCTCAAACGGATGGACAAACTGAAGTTGTCAATAGAACTTTAAGTACACTTTTGCGTGCTATTCTTAAAAAGAACATGGATTGACATTTCTATGGACTTTATTTTGGGGTTGCCTAGGACTAAGAAGGGGAGGGATTCTATTTTTGGATTACTTTATGGGCTTAACTTTGCACAATAAAGTTGTAATCTACTACTTGTCATCCTCAAACGGATGGACAAACTGAAGTTCTCAATAGAACTTTGGGTACACTTTTGCGTGCTATTCTTAAAAAGAACTTGGATTGACATTTCTATGGACTTTATTTTGGGGTTGCCTAGGACTTAGAAGGGGAGGGATTCTTAAAAGAACTTGGATTGACATTTCTATGGACTTTATTTTGGGGTTGCCTAGGATTAAGAAGGGGAGGGATTATATTTTTGGATTACTTTATGGGCTAAACTTTGCACAATAAAGTTGTAATCTACTACTTGTCATCCTCAAACGGATGGACAAACCGAAGTTGTCAATAGAACTTTGGGTACACTTTTGCGTGCTATTCTTAAAAAGAACATGGATTGACATTTCTATGGACTTTATTTTGGGGTTTCCTAGGACTAAGAAGGGGAGGGATTCTATTTTTGGATTACTTTATGGGCTAAACTTTGCACAATAAAGTTGTAATCTACTACTTGTCATCCTCAAACGGATGGACAAACTGAAGTTGTCAATAGAACTTTGGGTACACTTTTGCGTGCTATTCTTAAAAAGAACCTGGATTGACATATCTATGGACTTTATTTTGGGGTTGCCTAGGACTAAGAAGGGGAGGGATTCTATTTTTGGATTACTTTATGGGCTAAACTTTGCACAATAAAGTTGTAATCTACTACTTGTCATCCTCAAACGGATGGACAAACTGAAGTTGTCAATAGAACTTTTGGGTACACTTTTGCGTGCTATTCTTAAAAAGAACTTGGAATGACATTTCTATGGACTTTATTTTGGGGTTTCCTAGGACTAAGAAGGGGAGGGATTCTATTTTTGGATTACTTTATGGGCTAAACTTTGCACAATAAACTTTGGGTACACTTTCGCGTGCTATTCTTAAAAGAACTTGGATTGACATTTCTTTGGACTTTATTTTGGGGTTGTCTAGGACTAAGAAGGGGAGGGATTATATTTATGGATTACTTTATGGGCTAAACTTTGCACAATATTGTTGTAATCTACCACTTGTCGTCCTCAAACGGATGGACAAACTGAAGTTGTAAATAGAACTTTGGGAACACTTTTGCGTGCTATTCTTAAAAGAACTTGGATTGACATTTCTATGGACTTTATTTTGGGGTTGCCTAGGACTAAGAAGGGGAGGGATTCAATTTATGGATTACTTTATGGGCTAAACTTTGCACAATAAAGTTGTAATCTACTACTTGTCATCCTCAAACGGATGGACAAACTGAAGTTGTAAATAGGACTTTGGGAACACTTTTGCGTGCTATTCTTAAAAAGAACTTGGATTGACATTTCTATGGACTTTATTTTGGGGTTGCCTAGGACTAAGAAGGGAAGGGATTCTATTTTTGGATTACTTTACGGGCTAAACTTTGCTCCATATAGTTGTAATCTACTACTTTTCATCCTCAAACGGATGGACAAACTGAAGTTGTCAATAGAACTTTGGGTACACTTTTGCGTGCTATTCTTAAAAAGAACATGGATTGACATTTCTATGGACTTTATTTTGGGGTTGCCTAGGACTAAGAAGGGGAGGGATTCTATTTTTGGATTACTTTATGGGCTAAACTTTGCACAATAAAGTTGTAATCTACTACTTGTCATCCTCAAACGGATGGACAAACTGAAGTTGTCAATAGAACTTTGGGTACACTTTTGCGTGCTATTCTTAAAAAGAACTTTGATTGACATTTCTATGGACTTTATTTTGGGGTTGCCTAGGACTTAGAAGGGGAGGGATTCTTAAAAGAACTTGGATTGACATTTCTATGGACTTTATTTTGGGGTTGCCTAGGACTAAGAAGGGGAGGGATTATATTTTTGGATTACTTTATGGGCTAAACTTTGCACAATAAAGTTGTAATCTACTACTTGTCATCCTCAAACGGATGGACAAACCGAAGTTGTCAATAGAACTTTGGGTACACTTTTGCGTGCTATTCTTAAAAAGAACATGGATTGACATTTCTATGGACTTTATTTTGGGGTTTCCTAGGACTAAGAAGGGGAGGGATTCTATTTTTGGATTACTTTATGGGCTAAACTTTGCACAATAAAGTTGTAATCTACTACTTGTCATCCTCAAACGGATGGACAAACTGAAGTTGTCAATAGAACTTTGGGTACACTTTTGCGTGCTATTCTTAAAAAGAACTTGGATTGACATTTCTATGGACTTTATTTTGGGGTTGCCTAGGACTTAGAAGGGGAGGGATTCTTAAAAGAACTTGGATTGACATTTCTATGGACTTTATTTTGGGGTTGCCTAGGACTAAGAAGGGGAAGGATTATATTTTTGGATTACTTTATGGGCTAAACTTTGCACAATAAAGTTGTAATCTACTACTTGTCATCCTCAAACGGATGGACAAACCGAAGTTGTCAATAGAACTTTGGGTACACTTTTGCGTGCTATTCTTAAAAAGAACATGGATTGACATTTCTATGGACTTTATTTTGGGGTTGCCTAGGACTAAGAAGGGGAGGGATTCTATTTTTGGATTACTTTATGGGCTAAACTTTGCACAATAAAGTTGTAATCTACTACTTGTCATCCTCAAACGGATGGACAAACTGAAGTTGTCAATAGAACTTTTGGGTACACTTTTGCGTGCTATTCTTAAAAAGAACTTGGAATGACATTTCTATGGACTTTATTTTGGGGTTTCCTAGGACTAAGAAAGGGAGGGATTCTATTTTTGGATTACTTTATGGGCTAAACTTTGCACAATAAACTTTGGGTACACTTTCGCGTGCTATTCTTAAAAGAACTTGGATTGACATTTCTATGGACTTTATTTTGGGGTTGTCTAGGACTAAGAAGGGGAGGGATTATATTTATGGATTACTTTATGGGCTAAACTTTGCACAATATTGTTGTAATCTACCACTTGTCATCCTCAAACGGATGGACAAACTGAAGTTGTAAATAGAACTTTGGGAACACTTTTCCGTGCTATTCTTAAAAGAACTTGGATTGACATTTCTATGGACTTTATTTTGGGGTTGCCTAGGACTAAGAAGGGGAGGGATTCAATTTATGGATTACTTTATGGGCTAAACTTTGCACAATAAAGTTGTAATCTACTACTTGTCATCCTCAAACGGATGGACAAACTGAAGTTGTAAATAGGACTTTGGGAACACTTTTGCGTGCTATTCTTAAAAAGAACTTGGATTGACATTTCTATGGACTTTATTTTGGGGTTGCCTAGGACTAAGAAGGGAAGGGATTCTATTTTTGGATTACTTTACGGGCTAAACTTTGCTCCATATAGTTGTAATCTACTACTTGTCATCCTCAAACGGATGTACAAACTGAAGTTGTCAATAGAACTTTGGGTACACTTTTGCGTGCTATTCTTAAAAAGAACATGGATTGACATTTCTATGGACTTTATTTTGGGGTTGCCTAGGACTAAGAAGGGGAGGGATTCTATTTTTGGATTACTTTATGGGCTAAACTTTACACAATAAAGTTGTAATCTACTACTTGTCATCCTCAAACGGATGGACAAACTGAAGTTGTCAATAGAACTTTGGGTACACTTTTGCGTGCTATTCTTAAAAAGAACTTGGATTGACATTTCTATGGACTTTATTTTGGGGTTGCCTAGGACTTAGAAGGGGAGGGATTCTTAAAAGAACTTGGATTGACATTTCTATGGACTTTATTTTGGGGTTGCCTAGGACTAAGAAGGGGAGGGATTATATTTTTGGATTATTTTATGGGCTAAACTTTGCACAATAAAGTTGTAATCTACTACTTGTCATCCTCAAACGGATGGACAAACCGAAGTTGTCAATAGAACTTTGGGTACACTTTTGCGTGCTATTCTTAAAAAGAACATGGATTGACATTTCTATGGACTTTATTTTGGGGTTTCCTAGGACTAAGAAGGGGAGGGATTCTATTTTTGGATTACTTTATGGGCTAAACTTTGCACAATAAAGTTGTAATCTACTACTTGTCATCCTCAAACGGATGGACAAACCGAAGTTGTCAATAGAACTTTTGGGTACACTTTTGCGTGCTATTCTTAAAAAGAACTTGGAATGACATTTCTATGGACTTTATTTTGGGGTTGCCTAGGACTAAGAAGGGGAGAGATTCTATTTTTGGATTACTTTATGGGCTAAACTTTGCACAATAAACTTTGGGTACACTTTCGCGTGCTATTCTTAAAAGAACTTGGATTGACATTTCTATGGACTTTATTTTGGGGTTGCCTAGGACTAAGAAGGGGAGGGATTATATTTATGGATTACTTTATGGGCTAAACTTTGCACAATATTGTTGTATCTACTATAAAAAGGGGAGGGATTATATTTATGGATTAGTTTATGGGCTAAACTTTGCACAATAAAGTTGTAATCTACTACTTGTCATCCTCAAACGGATGGACAAACTGAAGTTGTAAATAGAACTTTCGGAACAATTTTGCGTGCTATTCTTAAAAGAACTTAGATTGACATTTCTATGGACTTTATTTTGGGGTTGCCTAGGACTAAGAAGGGGAGGGATTCTATTTTTGGACTACTTTATGGGCTAAACTTTGCACAATAAAGTTGTAATCTACTATTTGTCATCCTCAAACGGATGGACAAACTGAAGTTGTCAATAGAACTTTGGGTACACTTTTGCGTGCTATTCTTAAAAAGATCTTGGATTGACATTTCTATGGACTTTATTTTTGGGTTGCCTAGGACTAAGAAGGGGAGGGATTCTTAAAAGAACTTGGATTGACATTTCTATGGACTTTATTTTGGGGTTGCCTAGGACTAAGAAGGGGAGGGATTATATTTTTGGATTACTTTATGGGCTAAACTTTGCACAATAAAGTTGTAATCTACTACTTGTCATCCTCAAACAGATGGACAAACTGAAGTTGTCAATAGAACTTTTGGGTACACTTTTGCGTGCTATTCTAAAAAAGAACTTGGAATGACATTTCTATGTACTTTATTTTGGGGTTGCATAGAACTAAGAAGGGGAAGGATTCTATTTTTGGATTACTTTATGGGCTAAACTTTCCACAATAAACTTTGGGTACACTTTCGCGTGGTATTCTTAAAAGAACTTGGATTGACATTTCTATGGACTTTATTTTGGGGTTGCCTAGGACTAAGAAGGGGAGGGATTCTATTTATGGATTACTTTATGGGCTAAACTTTGCACAATAAAGTTGTAATCTACTACTTGTCATCCTCAAACGGATGGACAAACTGAAGTTGTAAATAGAACTTTGGGAACACTTTTGCGTGCTATTCTTAAAAGAACTTGGTTTGACATTTCTATGGACTTTATTTTGGGGTTGCCTAGGACTAAGAAGGGGAGGGATTCTATTTATGGATTACTTTATGGGCTAAACTTTGCACAATAAAGTTGTAATCTACTACTTGTCATCCTCAAACGGATGGACAAACTGAAGTTGTAAAAAAAACTTTGGGAACACTTTTGCGTGCTATTCTTAAAAAGAACTTGGATTGACATTTCTATGGACTTTATTTTGGGTTGCCTTGGACTAAGAAGGGGAGAGATTATATTTATGGATTACTTTATGGGCTAAACTTTGCACAATAAAGTTGTAATCTACTACTTGTCATCCTCAAACGGATGGACAAACTGAAGTTGTCAATAGAACTTTGGGTACGCTTTTGCGTGCTATTCTTAAAAAGAACTTGGATTGACATTTCTATGGACTTTATTTTACTTTGGGAACACTTTTGCGTGCTATTCTTAAAAGAACTTGGATTGACATTTCTATGGACTTTATTTTGGGGTTGCCTAGGACTAAGAAGGGGTGGGATTCTATTTATGGATTACTTTATAGGCTAAACTTTGCACAATAAAGTTGTAATCTACTACTTGTCATCCTCAAACGGATGGACAAACTGAAGTTGTAAATAGAACTTTGGGAACACTTTTGCGTGCTATTCTTAAAAAGAACTTGGATTGATATTTTTATGGACTTTATTTTGGGGCTGCCTATAGACTAAGAAGGGAAGGGATTCTATTTTTGGATTACTTTATGGGCTAAACTTTGCACAATATTGTTGTAATCTACTACTTGTCATCCTCAAACGGATGGACAAACTGAAGTTGTCAATAGAACTTTGGGTACACTTTTGCGTGCTATTCTTAAAAAGAACATGGATTGACATATCTATGGACTTTATTTTGGGGTTGCCTAGGACTAAGAAGGGGAGGGATTCTATTTTTGGATTACTTTATGGGCTAAACTTTGCACAATAAAGTTGTAATCTACTACTTGTCATCCTCAAACGGATGGACAAACTGAAGTTGTCAATAGAACTTTTGGGTACACTTTTGCGTGCTATTCTTAAAAAGAACTTGGAATGACATTTCTATGGACTTTATTTTGGGGTTTCCTAGGACTAAGAAGGGGAGGGATTCTATTTTTGGATTACTTTATGGGCTAAACTTTGCACAATAAACTTTGGGTACACTTTCGCGTGCTATTCTTAAAAGAACTTGGATTGACATTTCTATGGACTTTATTTTGGGGTTGTCTAGGACCAAGAAGGGGAGGAATTATATTTATGGATTACTTTATGGGCTATACTTTGCACAATATTGTTGTAATCTACCACTTGTCATCCTCAAACGGATGGACAAACTGAAGTTGTAAATAGAACTTTGGGAACACTTTTGCGTGCTATTCTTAAAAGAACTTGGATTGACATTTCTATGGACTTTATTTTGGGGTTGCCTAGGACTAAGAAGGGGAGGGATTCAATTTATGGATTACTTTATGGGCTAAACTTTGCACAATAAAGTTGTAATCTACTACTTGTCATCCTCAAACGGATGGACAAACTGAAGTTGTAAATAGGACTTTGGGAACACTTTTGCGTGCTATTCTTAAAAAGAACTTGGATTGACATTTCTATGGACTTTATTTTGGGGTTGCCTAGGACTAAGAAGGGAAGGGATTCTATTTTTGGATTACTTTACGGGCTAAACTTTGCTCCATATTTTTGTAATCTACTACTTTTCATCCTCAAACGGATGGACAAACTGAAGTTGTCAATAGAACTTTAAGTACACTTTTGCGTGCTATTCTTAAAAAGAACATGGATTGACATTTCTATGGACTTTATTTTGGGGTTGCCTAGGACTAAGAAGGGGAGGGATTCTATTTTTGGATTACTTTATGGGCTTAACTTTGCACAATAAAGTTGTAATCTACTACTTGTCATCCTCAAACGGATGGACAAACTGAAGTTCTCAATAGAACTTTGGGTACACTTTTGCGTGCTATTCTTAAAAAGAACTTGGATTGACATTTCTATGGACTTTATTTTGGGGTTGCCTAGGACTTAGAAGGGGAGGGATTCTTAAAAGAACTTGGATTGACATTTCTATGGACTTTATTTTGGGGTTGCCTAGGATTAAGAAGGGGAGGGATTATATTTTTGGATTACTTTATGGGCTAAACTTTGCACAATAAAGTTGTAATCTACTACTTGTCATCCTCAAACGGATGGACAAACCGAAGTTGTCAATAGAACTTTGGGTACACTTTTGCGTGCTATTCTTAAAAAGAACATGGATTGACATTTCTATGGACTTTATTTTGGGGTTTCCTAGGACTAAGAAGGGGAGGGATTCTATTTTTGGATTACTTTATGGGCTAAACTTTGCACAATAAAGTTGTAATCTACTACTTGTCATCCTCAAACGGATGGACAAACTGAAGTTGTCAATAGAACTTTGGGTACACTTTTGCGTGCTATTCTTAAAAAGAACCTGGATTGACATATCTATGGACTTTATTTTGGGGTTGCCTAGGACTAAGAAGGGGAGGGATTCTATTTTTGGATTACTTTATGGGCTAAACTTTGCACAATAAAGTTGTAATCTACTACTTGTCATCCTCAAACGGATGGACAAACTGAAGTTGTCAATAGAACTTTTGGGTACACTTTTGCGTGCTATTCTTAAAAAGAACTTGGAATGACATTTCTATGGACTTTATTTTGGGGTTTCCTAGGACTAAGAAGGGGAGGGATTCTATTTTTGGATTACTTTATGGGCTAAACTTTGCACAATAAACTTTGGGTACACTTTCGCGTGCTATTCTTAAAAGAACTTGGATTGACATTTCTTTGGACTTTATTTTGGGGTTGTCTAGGACTAAGAAGGGGAGGGATTATATTTATGGATTACTTTATGGGCTAAACTTTGCACAATATTGTTGTAATCTACCACTTGTCATCCTCAAACGGATGGACAAACTGAAGTTGTAAATAGAACTTTGGGAACACTTTTGCGTGCTATTCTTAAAAGAACTTGGATTGACATTTCTATGGACTTTATTTTGGGGTTGCCTAGGACTAAGAAGGGGAGGGATTCAATTTATGGATTACTTTATGGGCTAAACTTTGCACAATAAAGTTGTAATCTACTACTTGTCATCCTCAAACGGATGGACAAACTGAAGTTGTAAATAGGACTTTGGGAACACTTTTGCGTGCTATTCTTAAAAAGAACTTGGATTGACATTTCTATGGACTTTATTTTGGGGTTGCCTAGGACTAAGAAGGGAAGGGATTCTATTTTTGGATTACTTTACGGGCTAAACTTTGCTCCATATAGTTGTAATCTAATACTTTTCATCCTCAAACGGATGGACAAACTGAAGTTGTCAATAGAACTTTGGGTACACTTTTGCGTGCTATTCTTAAAAAGAACATGGATTGACATTTCTATGGACTTTATTTTGGGGTTGCCTAGGACTAAGAAGGGGAGGGATTCTATTTTTGGATTACTTTATGTGCTAAACTTTGCACAATAAAGTTGTAATCTACTACTTGTCATCCTCAAACGGATGGACAAACTGAAGTTGTCAATAGAACTTTGGGTACACTTTTGCGTGCTATTCTTAAAAAGAACTTTGATTGACATTTCTATGGACTTTATTTTGGGGTTGCCTAGGACTTAGAAGGGGAGGGATTCTTAAAAGAACTTGGATTGACATTTCTATGGACTTTATTTTGGGGTTGCCTAGGACTAAGAAGGGGAGGGATTATATTTTTGGATTACTTTATGGGCTAAACTTTGCACAATAAAGTTGTAATCTACTACTTGTCATCCTCAAACGGATGGACAAACCGAAGTTGTCAATAGAACTTTGGGTACACTTTTGCGTGCTATTCTTAAAAAGAACATGGATTGACATTTCTATGGACTTTATTTTGGGGTTTCCTAGGACTAAGAAGGGGAGGGATTCTATTTTTGGATTACTTTATGGGCTAAACTTTGCACAATAAAGTTGTAATCTACTACTTGTCATCCTCAAACGGATGGACAAACTGAAGTTGTCAATAGAACTTTGGGTACACTTTTGCGTGCTATTCTTAAAAAGAACTTGGATTGACATTTCTATGGACTTTATTTTGGGGTTGCCTAGGACTTAGAAGGGGAGGGATTCTTAAAAGAACTTGGATTGACATTTCTATGGACTTTATTTTGGGGTTGCCTAGGACTAAGAAGGGGAAGGATTATATTTTTGGATTACTTTATGGGCTAAACTTTGCACAATAAAGTTGTAATCTACTACTTGTCATCCTCAAACGGATGGACAAACCGAAGTTGTCAATAGAACTTTGGGTACACTTTTGCGTGCTATTCTTAAAAAGAACATGGATTGACATTTCTATGGACTTTATTTTGGGGTTGCCTAGGACTAAGAAGGGGAGGGATTCTATTTTTGGATTACTTTATGGGCTAAACTTTGCACAATAAAGTTGTAATCTACTACTTGTCATCCTCAAACGGATGGACAAACTGAAGTTGTCAATAGAACTTTTGGGTACACTTTTGCGTGCTATTCTTAAAAAGAACTTGGAATGACATTTCTATGGACTTTATTTTGGGGTTTCCTAGGACTAAGAAGGGGAGGGATTCTATTTTTGGATTACTTTATGGGCTAAACTTTGCACAATAAACTTTGGGTACACTTTCGCGTGCTATTCTTAAAAGAACTTGGATTGACATTTCTATGGACTTTATTTTGGGGTTGTCTAGGACTAAGAAGGGGAGGGATTATATTTATGGATTACTTTATGGGCTAAACTTTGCACAATATTGTTGTAATCTACCACTTGTCATCCTCAAACGGATGGACAAACTGAAGTTGTAAATAGAACTTTGGGAACACTTTTCCGTGCTATTCTTAAAAGAACTTGGATTGACATTTCTATGGACTTTATTTTGGGGTTGCCTAGGACTAAGAAGGGGAGGGATTCAATTTATGGATTACTTTATGGGCTAAACTTTGCACAATAAAGTTGTAATCTACTACTTGTCATCCTCAAACGGATGGACAAACTGAAGTTGTAAATAGGACTTTGGGAACACTTTTGCGTGCTATTCTTAAAAAGAACTTGGATTGACATTTCTATGGACTTTATTTTGGGGTTGCCTAGGACTAAGAAGAGAAGGGATTCTATTTTTGGATTACTTTACGGGCTAAACTTTGCTCCATATAGTTGTAATCTACTACTTGTCATCCTCAAACGGATGTACAAACTGAAGTTGTCAATAGAACTTTGGGTACACTTTTGCGTGCTATTCTTAAAAAGAACATGGATTGACATTTCTATGGACTTTATTTTGGGGTTGCCTAGGACTAAGAAGGGGAGGGATTCTATTTTTGGATTACTTTATGGGCTAAACTTTACACAATAAAGTTGTAATCTACTACTTGTCATCCTCAAACGGATGGACAAACTGAAGTTGTCAATAGAACTTTGGGTACACTTTTGCGTGCTATTCTTAAAAAGAACTTGGATTGACATTTCTATGGACTTTATTTTGGGGTTGCCTAGGACTTAGAAGGGGAGGGATTCTTAAAAGAACTTGGATTGACATTTCTATGGACTTTATTTTGGGGTTGCCTAGGACTAAGAAGGGGAGGGATTATATTTTTGGATTATTTTATGGGCTAAACTTTGCACAATAAAGTTGTAATCTACTACTTGTCATCCTCAAACGGATGGACAAACCGAAGTTGTCAATAGAACTTTGGGTACACTTTTGCGTGCTATTCTTAAAAAGAACATGGATTGACATTTCTATGGACTTTATTTTGGGGTTTCCTAGGACTAAGAAGGGGAGGGATTCTATTTTTGGATTACTTTATGGGCTAAACTTTGCACAATAAAGTTGTAATCTACTACTTGTCATCCTCAAACGGATGGACAAACCGAAGTTGTCAATAGAACTTTTGGGTACACTTTTGCGTGCTATTCTAAAAAGAACTTGGAATGACATTTCTATGGACTTTATTTTGGGGTTGCCTAGGACTAAGAAGGGGAGAGATTCTATTTTTGGATTACTTTATGGGCTAAACTTTGCACAATAAACTTTGGGTACACTTTCGCGTGCTATTCTTAAAAGAACTTGGATTGACATTTCTATGGACTTTATTTTGGGGTTGCCTAGGACTAAGAAGGGGAGGGATTATATTTATGGATTACTTTATGGGCTAAACTTTGCACAATATTGTTGTATCTACTATAAAAAGGGGAGGGATTATATTTATGGATTAGTTTATGGGCTAAACTTTGCACAATAAAGTTGTAATCTACTACTTGTCATCCTCAAACGGATGGACAAACTGAAGTTGTAAATAGAACTTTCGGAACAATTTTGCGTGCTATTCTTAAAAGAACTTAGATTGACATTTCTATGGACTTTATTTTGGGGTTGCCTAGGACTAAGAAGGGGAGGGATTCTATTTTTGGACTACATTATGGGCTAAACTTTGCACAATAAAGTTGTAATCTACTATTTGTCATCCTCAAACGGATGGACAAACTGAAGTTGTCAATAGAACTTTGGGTACACTTTTGCGTGCTATTCTTAAAAAGATCTTGGATTGACATTTCTATGGACTTTATTTTTGGGTTGCCTAGGACTAAGAAGGGGAGGGATTCTTAAAAGAACTTGGATTGACATTTCTATGGACTTTATTTTGGGGTTGCCTAGGACTAAGAAGGGGAGGGATTATATTTTTGGATTACTTTATGGGCTAAACTTTGCACAATAAAGTTGTAATCTACTACTTGTCATCCTCAAACAGATGGACAAACTGAAGTTGTCAATAGAACTTTTGGGTACACTTTTGCGTGCTATTCTAAAAAAGAACTTGGAATGACATTTCTATGTACTTTATTTTGGGGTTGCATAGAACTAAGAAGGGGAAGGATTCTATTTTTGGATTACTTTATGGGCTAAACTTTCCACAATAAACTTTGGGTACACTTTCGCGTGGTATTCTTAAAAGAACTTGGATTGACATTTCTATGGACTTTATTTTGGGGTTGCCTAGGACTAAGAAGGGGAGGGATTCTATTTATGGATTACTTTATGGGCTAAACTTTGCACAATAAAGTTGTAATCTACTACTTGTCATCCTCAAACGGATGGACAAACTGAAGTTGTAAATAGAACTTTGGGAACACTTTTGCGTGCTATTCTTAAAAGAACTTGGTTTGACATTTCTATGGACTTTATTTTGGGGTTGCCTAGGACTAAGAAGGGGAGGGATTCTATTTATGGATTACTTTATGGGCTAAACTTTGCACAATAAAGTTGTAATCTACTACTTGTCATCCTCAAACGGATGGACAAACTGAAGTTGTAAAAAAAACTTTGGGAACACTTTTGCGTGCTATTCTTAAAAAGAACTTGGATTGACATTTCTATGGACTTTATTTTGGGTTGCCTTGGACTAAGAAGGGGAGAGATTATATTTATGGATTACTTTATGGGCTAAACTTTGCACAATAAAGTTGTAATCTACTACTTGTCATCCTCAAACGGATGGACAAACTGAAGTTGTCAATAGAACTTTGGGTACACTTTTGCGTGCTATTCTTAAAAAGAACTTGGATTGACATTTCTATGGACTTTATTTTACTTTGGGAACACTTTTGCGTGCTATTCTTAAAAGAACTTGGATTGACATTTCTATGGACTTTATTTTGGGGTTGCCTAGGACTAAGAAGGGGTGGGATTCTATTTATGGATTACTTTATAGGCTAAACTTTGCACAATAAAGTTGTAATCTACTACTTGTCATCCTCAAACGGATGGACAAACTGAAGTTGTAAATAGAACTTTGGGAACACTTTTGCGTGCTATTCTTAAAAAGAACTTGGATTGATATTTTTATGGACTTTATTTTGGGGCTGCCTATAGACTAAGAAGGGAAGGGATTCTATTTTTGGATTACTTTATGGGCTAAACTTTGCACAATATTGTTGTAATCTACTACTTGTCATCCTCAAACGGATGGACAAACTGAAGTTGTCAATAGAACTTTGGGTACACTTTTGCGTGCTATTCTTAAAAAGAACATGGATTGACATATCTATGGACTTTATTTTGGGGTTGCCTAGGACTAAGAAGGGGAGGGATTCTATTTTTGGATTACTTTATGGGCTAAACTTTGCACAATAAAGTTGTAATCTACTACTTGTCATCCTCAAACGGATGGACAAACTGAAGTTGTCAATAGAACTTTTGGGTACACTTTTGCGTGCTATTCTTAAAAAGAACTTGGAATGAAATTTCTATGGACTTTATTTTGGGGTTTCCTAGGACTAAGAAGGGGAGGGATTCTATTTTTGGATTACTTTATGGGCTAAACTTTGCACAATAAACTTTGGGTACACTTTCGCGTGCTATTCTTAAAAGAACTTGGATTGACATTTCTATGGACTTTATTTTGGGGTTGTCTAGGACCAAGAAGGGGAGGAATTATATTTATGGATTACTTTATGGGCTAAACTTTGCACAATATTGTTGTAATCTACCACTTGTCATCCTCAAACGGATGGACAAACTGAAGTTGTAAATAGAACTTTGGGAACACTTTTGCGTGCTATTCTTAAAAGAACTTGGATTGACATTTCTATGGACTTTATTTTGGGGTTGCCTAGGACTAAGAATGGGAGGGATTCAATTTATGGATTACTTTATGGGCTAAACTTTGCACAATAAAGTTGTAATCTACTACTTGTCATCCTCAAACGGATGGACAAACTGAAGTTGTAAATAGGACTTTGGGAACACTTTTGCGTGCTATTCTTAAAAAGAACTTGGATTGACATTTCTATGGACTTTATTTTGGGGTTGCCTAGGACTAAGAAGGGAAGGGATTCTATTTTTGGATTACTTTACGGGCTAAACTTTGCTCCATATTTTTGTAATCTACTACTTTTCATCCTCAAACGGATGGACAAACTGAAGTTGTCAATAGAACTTTAAGTACACTTTTGCGTGCTATTCTTAAAAAGAACATGGATTGACATTTCTATGGACTTTATTTTGGGGTTGCCTAGGACTAAGAAGGGGAGGGATTCTATTTTTGGATTACTTTATGGGCTTAACTTTGCACAATAAAGTTGTAATCTACTACTTGTCATCCTCAAACGGATGGACAAACTGAAGTTCTCAATAGAACTTTGGGTACACTTTTGCGTGCTATTCTTAAAAAGAACTTGGATTGACATTTCTATGGACTTTATTTTGGGGTTGCCTAGGACTTAGAAGGGGAGGGATTCTTAAAAGAACTTGGATTAACATTTCTATGGACTTTATTTTGGGGTTGCCTAGGATTAAGAAGGGGAGGGATTATATTTTTGGATTACTTTATGGGCTAAACTTTGCACAATAAAGTTGTAATCTACTACTTGTCATCCTCAAACGGATGGACAAACTGAAGTTGTAAATAGAACTTTGGGAACACTTTTGCGTGCTATTCTTAAAAGAACTTGGTTTGACATTTCTATGGACTTTATTTTGGGGTTGCCTAGGACTAAGAAGGGGAGGGATTCTATTTATGGATTACTTTATGGGCTAAACTTTGCACAATAAAGTTGTAATCTACTACTTGTCATCCTCAAACGGATGGACAAACTGAAGTTGTAAAAAAAACTTTGGGAACACTTTTGCGTGCTATTCTTAAAAAGAACTTGGATTGACATTTCTATGGACTTTATTTTGGGTTGCCTTGGACTAAGAAGGGGAGAGATTATATTTATGGATTACTTTATGGGCTAAACTTTGCACAATAAAGTTGTAATCTACTACTTGTCATCCTCAAACGGATGGACAAACTGAAGTTGTCAATAGAACTTTGGGTACACTTTTGCGTGCTATTCTTAAAAAGAACTTGGATTGACATTTCTATGGACTTTATTTTACTTTGGGAACACTTTTGCGTGCTATTCTTAAAAGAACTTGGATTGACATTTCTATGGACTTTATTTTGGGGTTGCCTAGGACTAAGAAGGGGTGGGATTCTATTTATGGATTACTTTATAGGCTAAACTTTGCACAATAAAGTTGTAATCTACTACTTGTCATCCTCAAACGGATGGACAAACTGAAGTTGTAAATAGAACTTTGGGAACACTTTTGCGTGCTATTCTTAAAAAGAACTTGGATTGATATTTTTATGGACTTTATTTTGGGGCTGCCTATAGACTAAGAAGGGAAGGGATTCTATTTTTGGATTACTTTATGGGCTAAACTTTGCACAATATTGTTGTAATCTACTACTTGTCATCCTCAAACGGATGGACAAACTGAAGTTGTCAATAGAACTTTGGGTACACTTTTGCGTGCTATTCTTAAAAAGAACATGGATTGACATATCTATGGACTTTATTTTGGGGTTGCCTAGGACTAAGAAGGGGAGGGATTCTATTTTTGGATTACTTTATGGGCTAAACTTTGCACAATAAAGTTGTAATCTACTACTTGTCATCCTCAAACGGATGGACAAACTGAAGTTGTCAATAGAACTTTTGGGTACACTTTTGCGTGCTATTCTTAAAAAGAACTTGGAATGAAATTTCTATGGACTTTATTTTGGGGTTTCCTAGGACTAAGAAGGGGAGGGATTCTATTTTTGGATTACTTTATGGGCTAAACTTTGCACAATAAACTTTGGGTACACTTTCGCGTGCTATTCTTAAAAGAACTTGGATTGACATTTCTATGGACTTTATTTTGGGGTTGTCTAGGACCAAGAAGGGGAGGAATTATATTTATGGATTACTTTATGGGCTAAACTTTGCACAATATTGTTGTAATCTACCACTTGTCATCCTCAAACGGATGGACAAACTGAAGTTGTAAATAGAACTTTGGGAACACTTTTGCGTGCTATTCTTAAAAGAACTTGGATTGACATTTCTATGGACTTTATTTTGGGGTTGCCTAGGACTAAGAATGGGAGGGATTCAATTTATGGATTACTTTATGGGCTAAACTTTGCACAATAAAGTTGTAATCTACTACTTGTCATCCTCAAACGGATGGACAAACTGAAGTTGTAAATAGGACTTTGGGAACACTTTTGCGTGCTATTCTTAAAAAGAACTTGGATTGACATTTCTATGGACTTTATTTTGGGGTTGCCTAGGACTAAGAAGGGAAGGGATTCTATTTTTGGATTACTTTACGGGCTAAACTTTGCTCCATATTTTTGTAATCTACTACTTTTCATCCTCAAACGGATGGACAAACTGAAGTTGTCAATAGAACTTTAAGTACACTTTTGCGTGCTATTCTTAAAAAGAACATGGATTGACATTTCTATGGACTTTATTTTGGGGTTGCCTAGGACTAAGAAGGGGAGGGATTCTATTTTTGGATTACTTTATGGGCTTAACTTTGCACAATAAAGTTGTAATCTACTACTTGTCATCCTCAAACGGATGGACAAACTGAAGTTCTCAATAGAACTTTGGGTACACTTTTGCGTGCTATTCTTAAAAAGAACTTGGATTGACATTTCTATGGACTTTATTTTGGGGTTGCCTAGGACTTAGAAGGGGAGGGATTCTTAAAAGAACTTGGATTAACATTTCTATGGACTTTATTTTGGGGTTGCCTAGGATTAAGAAGGGGAGGGATTATATTTTTGGATTACTTTATGGGCTAAACTTTGCACAATAAAGTTGTAATCTACTACTTGTCATCCTCAAACGGATGGACAAACCGAAGTTGTCAATAGAACTTTGGGTACACTTTTGCGTGCTATTCTTAAAAAGAACATGGATTGACATTTCTATGGACTTTATTTTGGGGTTTCCTAGGACTAAGAAGGGGAGGGATTCTATTTTTGGATTACTTTATGGGCTAAACTTTGCACAATAAAGTTGTAATCTACTACTTGTCATCCTCAAACGGATGGACAAACCGAAGTTGTCAATAGAACTTTTGGGTACACTTTTGCGTGCTATTCTTAAAAAGAACTTGGAATGACATTTCTATGGACTTTATTTTGGGGTTGCCTAGGACTAAGAAGGGGAGAGATTCTATTTTTGGATTACTTTATGGGCTAAACTTTGCACAATAAACTTTGGGTACACTTTCGCGTGCTATTCTTAAAAGAACTTGGATTGACATTTCTATGGACTTTATTTTGGGGTTGCCTAGGACTAAGAAGGGGAGGGATTATATTTATGGATTACTTTATGGGCTAAACTTTGCACAATATTGTTGTATCTACTATAAAAAGGGGAGGGATTATATTTATGGATTAGTTTATGGGCTAAACTTTGCACAATAAAGTTGTAATCTACTACTTGTCATCCTCAAACGGATGGACAAACTGAAGTTGTAAATAGAACTTTCGGAACAATTTTGCGTGCTATTCTTAAAAGAACTTAGATTGACATTTCTATGGACTTTATTTTGGGGTTGCCTAGGACTAAGAAGGGGAGGGATTCTATTTATGGATTACTTTATGGGCTAAACTTTGCACAATAAAGTTGTAATCTACTACTTGTCATCCTCAAACGGATGGACAAACTGAAGTTGTAAATAGAACTTTGGGAACACTTTTGCGTGCTATTCTTAAAAGAACTTGGATTGACATTTCTATGGACTTTATTTTGAGGTTGCCTAGGACTAAGAAGGGGAGGGATTCTAATTATGGATTACTTTATGGGCTAAACTTTGCACAATAAAGTTGTAATCTACTACTTGTCATCCTCAAACGGATGGACAAACTGAAGTTGTAAATAGAACTTTGGGAACACTTTTGCGTGCTATTCCTAAAAAGAACTTGGATTGACATTTCTATGGACTTTATTTTGGGGTTGCCTAGGACTAAGAAGGGGAGGGATTCTTAAAAGAACTTGGATTGACATTTCTATGGACTTTATTTTGGGGTTGTCTAGGACTAAGAAGGGGAGGGATTCTATTTTTAGATTATTTTATGGGCTAAACTTTGCTCAATATTGTTGTAATCTACTACTTGTCATCTTCAAACGGATGGACAAACTGAAGTTGTAAATAGAACTTTGGGTACACTTTTGCGTGCTATTCTTTAAAAGAACTTGGATTGACATTTCTATGGACTTTATTTTGGGGTTGCCTAGGACTAAGAAGGGGAGGGATTCTATTTTTGGATTACTTTATGGGCTAAACTTTGCTAACTGAAGTTGTAAATAGAACTTTGGGATAAACTTTGCTCAATATTGTTGTGATCTACTACTTGTCATCCTCAAAAAGATGGACAAACTGAAGTTGTCAATAGAACTTTGGGAACACTTTTGCGTGCTATTCTTAAAAGAACTTGGATTGACATTTCTATGGACTTTATTTTGGGGTTGCCTATGACTAAGAACGGGAGGAATTCTATTTATGGATTACTTTATGGGCTAAACTTTGCTCAATATTGTTGTAATCTACTACTTGTCATCCTCAAACGGATGGACAAACTGAAGTTGTCAATAGAACTTTGGGTACACTTTTGCGTGCTATTCTTAAAAGAACTTGGATTGACATTTCTATGGACTTTATTTTGGGGTTGCCTAGGACTAAGAAGGGGAGGGATTCTATTTTTGGATTACTTTATGGGCTAAACATTGCTCAATATTGTTGTAATCTACTACTTGTCATCCTCAAACGGATGGACAAACTGAAGTTGTAAATAGAACTTTGGGCACACTTTTGCGTGCTATTCTTTAAAAGAACTTGGATTGACATTTCTATGGACTTTATTTTGGGGTTGCCTAGGACTAAGAAGGGGAGGGATTCTATTTTTGGATTACTTTATGGGCTAAACTTTGCTCAATATTGTTGTAATCTACTACTTGTCATCCTCAAACGGATGGACAAACTGAAATTTTAAATAGAACTTTGGGTACACTTTTGCGTGTTATTCTTAAAAGAACTTGGAATGACATTTCTATGGACTTTATTTTGGGGTTGCCTAGGACTAAGAAGGGGAGGGATTATATTTTTGGATTACTTTAAGGGCTAAACTTTGCTCAATATTGTTGTAATCTACTACTTGTCATCCTCAAACGGATGGACAAACTGAAGTTGTAAATAGAACTTTGGGTACACTTTTGCGTGCTATTCTTTAAAAGAACTTGGATTGACATTTCTATGGACTTTATTTTGGGTTGCCTAAGTCTAAGAAGGGGAGGGACTCTATTTTTGGATTACTTTATGGGCTAAACTTTGCTAACTGAAGTTGTAAATAGAACTTTGGGCTAAACTTTGCACAATATTGTTGTAATCTTCTACTTGTCATCCTCAAACGGATGGACAAACTGAAGTTGTAAATAGAACTTTGGGTACACTTTTGCTTGCTATTCTTAAAAAGAACTTGGATTGACATTTCTATGGACTTTATTTTGGGGTTGCCTTGGACTAAGAAGGGGAGGGATTCTATTTATGGATTACTTTATGGGCTAAACTTTGCACAATAAAGTTGTAATCTACTACTTGTCATCCTCAAACGGATGGACAAACTGAAGTTGTAAATAGAACTTTGGGGACACTTTTGCGTGCTATTCTTAAAAAAAACTTGGATTGACATTTCTATGGACTTTATTTTACTTTGGGAACACTTTTGCGTGCTATTCTTAAAAGAACTTGGATTGACATTTCTATGGACTTTATTTTGGGGTTGCCTAGGACTAAGAAGGGGAGGGATTCTATTTATGGATTACTTTATGGGCTAAACTTTGCCCAATAAAGTTGTAATCTACTACTTGTCATCCTCAAACGGATGGACAAACTGAAGTTGTAAATAGAACTTTGGGAACACTTTTGCGTGTTATTCTTAAAAAGAACTTGGATTGATATTTCTATGGACTTTATTTTGGGGTTGCCTAGGACTAAGAAGAGAAGGGATTCTATTTTTGGATTACTTTATGGGCTAAACTTTGCTCAATATTGTTGTAATCTACTACTTGTCATCCTCAAACGGATGGACAAACTGAAGTTGTCAATAGAACTTTGGGTACACTTTTGCGTGCTATTCTTAAAAAGAACATGGATTGACATTTCTATGGACTTTATTTTGGGGTTGCCTAGGACTAAGAAGGGGAGGGATTCTATTTTTGGACTACTTTATGGGCTAAACTTTGCACAATAAAGTTGTAATCTACTATTTGTCATCCTCAAACGGATGGACAAACTGAAGTTGTCAATAGAACTTTGGGTACACTTTTGCGTGCTATTCTTAAAAAGATCTTGGATTGACATTTCTATGGACTTTATTTTTGGGTTGCCTAGGACTAAGAAGGGGAGGGATTCTTAAAAGAACTTGGATTGACATTTCTATGGACTTTATTTTGGGGTTGCCTAGGACTAAGAAGGGGAGGGATTATATTTTTGGATTACTTTATGGGCTAAACTTTGCACAATAAAGTTGTAATCTACTACTTGTCATCCTCAAACGGATGACAAACTGAAGTTGTCAATAGAACTTTTGGGTACACTTTTGCGTGCTATTCTAAAAAAGAACTTGGAATGACATTTCTATGTACTTTATTTTGGGGTTGCCTAGGACTAAGAAGGGGAGGGATTCTATTTTTGGATTACTTTATGGGCTAAACTTTGCACAATAAACTTTGGGTACACTTTCGCGTGCTATTCTTAAAAGAACTTGGATTGACATTTCTATGGACTTTATTTTGGGGTTGCCTAGGACTAAGAAGGGGAGGGATTCTATTTATGGATTACTTTATGGGCTAAACTTTGCACAATAAATTTGTAATCTACTACTTGTCATCCTCAAACGGATGGACAAACTGAAGTTGTAAATAGAACTTTGGGAACACTTTTGCGTGCTATTTTTAAAAGAACTTGGATTGACATTTCTATGGACTTTATTTTGGGGTTGCCTAGGACTAAGAAGGGGAGGGATTCTATTTATGGATTACTTTATGGGCTAAACTTTGCACAATAAAGTTGTAATCTACTACTTGTCATCCTCAAACGGATGGACAAACTGAAGTTGTAAATAGAACTTTGGGAACACTTTTGCGTGCTATTCTTAAAAAGAACTTGGATTGACATTTTTATGGACTTTATTTTGGGGTTGCCTTGGACTAAGAAGGGGAGGGATTATATTTATGGATTACTTTATGGGCTAAACTTTGCACAATAAAGTTGTAATCTACTACTTGTCATCCTCAAACGGATGGACAAACTGAAGTTGTCAATAGAACTTTGGGTACACTTTTGCGTGCTATTCTTAAAAAGAACTTGGATTGACATTTCTATGGACTTTATTTTACTTTGGGAACACTTTTGCGTGCTATTCTTAAAAGAACTTGGATTGACATTTCTATGGACTTTATTTTGGGGTTGCCTAGGACTAAGAAGGGGAGGGATTCTTATTATGGATTACTTTATGGGCTAAACTTTGCACAATAAAGTTGTAATCTACTACTTGTCATCCTCAAACGGATGGACAAACTGAAGTTGTAAATAGAACTTTGGGAACACTTTTGCGTGCTATTCTTAAAAAGAACTTGGATTGATATTTCTATGGACTTTATTTTGGGGCTGCCTATAGACTAAGAAGGGAAGGGATTCTATTTTTGGATTACTTTATGGGCTAAACTTTGCACAATATTGTTGTAATCTACTACTTGTCATCCTCAAACGGATGGACAAACTGAAGTTGTCAATAGAACTTTGGGTACACTTTTGCGTGCTATTCATAAAAAGAACATGGATTGACATAACTATGGACTTTATTTTGGGGTTGCCTAGGACTAAGAAGGGGAGGGATTCTATTTTTGGATTACTTTATGGGCTAAACTTTGCACAATAAAGTTGTAATCTACTACTTGTCATCCTCAAACGGATGGACAAACTGAAGTTGTCAATAGAACTTTTGGGTACACTTTTGCGTGCTATTCTTAAAAAGAACTTGGAATGACATTTCTATGGACTTTATTTTGGGGTTGCCTAGGACTAAGAAGGGGAGGGATTCTATTTTTTGATTACTTTATGGGCTAAACTTTGCACAATAAACTTTGGGTACACTTTCGCGTGCTATTCTTAAAAGAACTTGGATTGACATTTCTATGGACTTTATTTTGGGGTTGTCTAGGACTAAGAAGGGGAGGGATTATATTTATGGATTACTTTATGGGCTAAACTTTGCACAATATTGTTGTAATCTACCACTTGTCATCCTCAAACGGATGGACAAACTGAAGTTGTAAATAGAACTTTGGGAACACTTTTGCGTGCTATTCTTAAAAGAACTTGGATTGACATTTCTATGGACTTTATTTTGGGGTTGCCTAGGACTAAGAAGGGGAGGGATTCAATTTATGGATTACTTTATGGGCTAAACTTTGCACAATAAAGTTGTAATCTACTACTTGTCATCCTCAAACGGATGGACAAACTGAAGTTGTAAATAGAACTTTGGTAACACTTTTGCGTGCTATTCTTAAAAAGAACTTGGATTGACATTTCTATGGACTTTATTTTGGGGTTGCCTAGGACTAAGAAGGGAAGAGATTCTATTTTTGGATTACTTTACGGGCTAAACTTTGCTCCATATTGTTGTAATCTACTACTTGTCATCCTCAAACGGATGGACAAACTGAAGTTGTCAAAAGAACTTTGGGTACACTTTTGTGTGCTATTCTTAAAAAGAACATGGATTGACATTTCTATGGACTTTATTTTGGGGTTGCCTAGGACTAAGAAGGGGAGGGATTCTATTTTTGGATTACTTTATGGGCTAAACTTTGCACAATAAAGTTGTAATCTACTACTTGTCATCCTCAAACGGATGGACAAACTGAAGTTGTCAATAGAACTTTGGGTACACTTTTGCGTGCTATTCTTAAAAAGAACTTGGATTGACATTTCTATGGACTTTATTTTGGGGTTGCCTAGGACTTAGAAGGGGAGGGATTCTTAAAAGAACTTGGATTGACATTTCTATGGACTTTATTTTGGGGTTGCCTAGGACTAAGAAGGGGAGGGATTATATTTTTGGATTACTTTATGGGCTAAACTTTGCACAATAAAGTTGTAATCTACTACTTGTCATCCTCAAACGGATGGACAAACTGAAGTTGTAAATAGAACTTTGGGAACACTTTTGCGTGCTATTCTTAAAAAGAACTTGGATTGACATTTCTATGGACTTTATTTTGGGGTTGCCTAGGACTAAGAAGGGGAGGGATTCTATTTTTGGATTACTTTATGGGCTAAACTTTGCTCAATATTGTTGTAATCTACTACTTGTCATCCTCAAACGGATGGACAAACTGAAGTTGTCAATAGAACTTTGGGTACACTTTTGCGTGCTATTCTTAAAAAGAACATGGATTGACATTTATATGGACTTTATTTTGGGGTTGCCTAGGACTAAGAAGGGGAGGGATTTTATTTTTGGATTACTTTATGGGCTAAACTTTGCACAATAAAGTTGTAATCTACTACTTGTCATCCTCAAACGGATGGACAAACCGAAGTTGTCAATAGAACTTTTGGGTACACTTTTACGTGCTATTCTTAAAAAGAACTTGGAATGACATTTCTATGGACTTTATTTTGGGGTTGCCTAGGACTAAGAAGGGGAGAGATTCTATTTTTGGATTACTTTATGGGCTAAACTTTGCACAATAAACTTTGGGTACACTTTCGCGTGCTATTCTTAAAAGAACTTGGATTGACATTTCTATGGACTTTATTTTGGGGTTGCCTAGGACTAAGAAGGTTAGGGATTATATTTATGGATTACTTTATGGGCTAAACTTTGCACTATATTGTTGTATCTACTATAAAAAAGGGAGGGATTATATTTATGGATTAGTTTATGGGCTAAACTTTGCACAATAAAGTTGTAATCTACTACTTGTCATCCTCAAACGGATGGACAAACTGAAGTTGTAAATAGAACTTTCGGAACAATTTTGCGTGCTATTCTTAAAAGAACTTAGATTGACATTTCTATGGACTTTATTTTGGGGTTGCCTAGGACTAAGAAGGGGAGGGATTCTATTTATGGATTACTTTATGGGCTAAACTTTGCACAATAAAGTTGTAATCTACTACTTGTCATCCTCAAACGGATGGACAAACTGAAGTTGTAAATAGAACTTTGGGAACACTTTTGCGTGCTATTCTTAAAAGAACTTGGATTGACATTTCTATGGACTTTATTTTGAGGTTGCCTAGGACTAAGAAGGGGAGGGATTCTAATTATGGATTACTTTATGGGCTAAACTTTGCACAATAAAGTTGTAATCTACTACTTGTCATCCTCAAACGGATGGACAAACTGAAGTTGTAAATAGAACTTTGGGAACACTTTTGCGTGCTATTCCTAAAAAGAACTTGGATTGACATTTCTATGGACTTTATTTTGGGGTTGCCTAGGACTAAGAAGGGGAGGGATTCTTAAAAGAACTTGGATTGACATTTCTATGGACTTTATTTTGGGGTTGTCTAGGACTAAGAAGGGGAGGGATTCTATTTTTAGATTATTTTATGGGCTAAACTTTGCTCAATATTGTTGTAATCTACTACTTGTCATCTTCAAACGGATGGACAAACTGAAGTTGTAAATAGAACTTTGGGTACACTTTTGCGTGCTATTCTTTAAAAGAACTTGGATTGACATTTCTATGGACTTTATTTTGGGGTTGCCTAGGACTAAGAAGGGGAGGGATTCTATTTTTGGATTACTTTATGGGCTAAACTTTGCTAACTGAAGTTGTAAATAGAACTTTGGGATAAACTTTGCTCAATATTGTTGTGATCTACTACTTGTCATCCTCAAAAAGATGGACAAACTGAAGTTGTCAATAGAACTTTGGGAACACTTTTGCGTGCTATTCTTAAAAGAACTTGGATTGACATTTCTATGGACTTTATTTTGGGGTTGCCTAGGACTAAGAACGGGAGGAATTCTATTTATGGATTACTTTATGGGCTAAACTTTGCTCAATATTGTTGTAATCTACTACTTGTCATCCTCAAACGGATGGACAAACTGAAGTTGTCAATAGAACTTTGGGTACACTTTTGCGTGCTATTCTTAAAAGAACTTGGATTGACATTTCTATGGACTTTATTTTGGGGTTGCCTAGGACTAAGAAGGGGAGGGATTCTATTTTTGGATTACTTTATGGGCTAAACATTGCTCAATATTGTTGTAATCTACTACTTGTCATCCTCAAACGGATGGACAAACTGAAGTTGTAAATAGAACTTTGGGCACACTTTTGCGTGCTATTCTTTAAAAGAACTTGGATTGACATTTCTATGGACTTTATTTTGGGGTTGCCTAGGACTAAGAAGGGGAGGGATTCTATTTTTGGATTACTTTATGGGCTAAACTTTGCTCAATATTGTTGTAATCTACTACTTGTCATCCTCAAACGGATGGACAAACTGAAATTTTAAATAGAACTTTGGGTACACTTTTGCGTGTTATTCTTAAAAGAACTTGGAATGACATTTCTATGGACTTTATTTTGGGGTTGCCTAGGACTAAGAAGGGGAGGGATTATATTTTTGGATTACTTTAAGGGCTAAACTTTGCTCAATATTGTTGTAATCTACTACTTGTCATCCTCAAACGGATGGACAAACTGAAGTTGTAAATAGAACTTTGGGTACACTTTTGCGTGCTATTCTTTAAAAGAACTTGGATTGACATTTCTATGGACTTTATTTTGGGTTGCCTAAGTCTAAGAAGGGGAGGGACTCTATTTTTGGATTACTTTATGGGCTAAACTTTGCTAACTGAAGTTGTAAATAGAACTTTGGGCTAAACTTTGCACAATATTGTTGTAATCTTCTACTTGTCATCCTCAAACGGATGGACAAACTGAAGTTGTAAATAGAACTTTGGGTACACTTTTGCTTGCTATTCTTAAAAAGAACTTGGATTGACATTTCTATGGACTTTATTTTGGGGTTGCCTTGGACTAAGAAGGGGAGGGATTTTATTTATGGATTACTTTATGGGCTAAACTTTGCACAATAAAGTTGTAATCTACTACTTGTCATCCTCAAACGGATGGACAAACTGAAGTTGTAAATAGAACTTTGGGGACACTTTTGCGTGCTATTCTTAAAAAAAACTTGGATTGACATTTCTATGGACTTTATTTTACTTTGGGAACACTTTTGCGTGCTATTCTTAAAAGAACTTGGATTGACATTTCTATGGACTTTATTTTGGGGTTGCCTAGGACTAAGAAGGGGAGGGATTCTATTTATGGATTACTTTATGGGCTAAACTTTGCCCAATAAAGTTGTAATCTACTACTTGTCATCCTCAAACGGATGGACAAACTGAAGTTGTAAATAGAACTTTGGGAACACTTTTGCGTGTTATTCTTAAAAAGAACTTGAATTGACATTTCTATGGACTTTATTTTGGGGTTGCCTAGGACTAAGAAGTGAAGGGATTCTATTTTTGGATTACTTTATGGGCTAAACTTTGCTCAATATTGTTGTAATCTACTACTTGTCATCCTCAAACGGATGGACAAACTGAAGTTGTCAATAGAACTTTGGGTACACTTTTGCGTGCTATTCTTAAAAAGAACATGGATTGACATTTCTATGGACTTTATTTTGGGGTTGCCTAGGACTAAGAAGGGGAGGGATTCTATTTTTGGACTACTTTATGGGCTAAACTTTGCACAATAAAGTTGTAATCTACTATTTGTCATCCTCAAACGGATGGACAAACTGAAGTTGTCAATAGAACTTTGGGTACACTTTTGCGTGCTATTCTTAAAAAGATCTTGGATTGACATTTCTATGGACTTTATTTTTGGGTTGCCTAGGACTAAGAAGGGGAGGGATTCTTAAAAGAACTTGGATTGACATTTCTATGGACTTTATTTTGGGGTTGCCTAGGACTAAGAAGGGGAGGGATTATATTTTTGGATTACTTTATGGGCTAAACTTTGCACAATAAAGTTGTAATCTACTACTTGTACTCCTCAAACGGATGGACAAACTGAAGTTGTCAATAGAACTTTTGGGTACACTTTTGCGTGCTATTCTAAAAAAGAACTTGGAATGACATTTCTATGTACTTTATTTTGGGGTTGCCTAGGACTAAGAAGGGGAGGGATTCTATTTTTGGATTACTTTATGGGCTAAACTTTGCACAATAAACTTTGGGTACACTTTCGCGTGCTATTCTTAAAAGAACTTGGATTGACATTTCTATGGACTTTATTTTGGGGTTGCCTAGGACTAAGAAGGGGAGGGATTCTATTTATGGATTACTTTATGGGCTAAACTTTGCACAATAAATTTGTAATCTACTACTTGTCATCCTCAAACGGATGGACAAACTGAAGTTGTAAATAGAACTTTGGGAACACTTTTGCGTGCTATTCTTAAAAGAACTTGGATTGACATTTCTATGGACTTTATTTTGGGGTTGCCTAGGACTAAGAAGGGGAGGGATTCTATTTATGGATTACTTTATGGGCTAAACTTTGCACAATAAAGTTGTAATCTACTACTTGTCATCCTCAAACGGATGGACAAACTGAAGTTGTAAATAGAACTTTGGGAACACTTTTGCGTGCTATTCTTAAAAAGAACTTGGATTGACATTTCTATGGACTTTATTTTGGGGTTGCCTTGGACTAAGAAGGGGAGGGATTATATTTATGGATTACTTTATGGGCTAAACTTTGCACAATAAAGTTGTAATCTACTACTTGTCATCCTCAAACGGATGGACAAACTGAAGTTGTCAATAGAACTTTGGGTACACTTTTGCGTGCTATTCTTAAAAAGAACTTGGATTGACATTTCTATGGACTTTATTTTACTTTGGGAACACTTTTGCGTGCTATTCTTAAAAGAACTTGGATTGACATTTCTATGGACTTTATTTTGGGGTTGCCTAGGACTAAGAAGGGGAGGGATTCTTATTATGGATTACTTTATGGGCTAAACTTTGCACAATAAAGTTGTAATCTACTACTTGTCATCCTCAAACGGATGGACAAACTGAAGTTGTAAATAGAACTTTGGGAACACTTTTGCGTGCTATTCTTAAAAAGAACTTGGATTGATATTTCTATGGACTTTATTTTGGGGCTGCCTATAGACTAAGAAGGGAAGGGATTCTATTTTTGGATTACTTTATGGGCTAAACTTTGCACAATATTGTTGTAATCTACTACTTGTCATCCTCAAACGGATGGACAAACTGAAGTTGTCAATAGAACTTTGGGTACACTTTTGCGTGCTATTCATAAAAAGAACATGGATTGACATAACTATGGACTTTATTTTGGGGTTGCCTAGGACTAAGAAGGGGAGGGATTCTATTTTTGGATTACTTTATGGGCTAAACTTTGCACAATAAAGTTGTAATCTACTACTTGTCATCCTCAAACGGATGGACAAACTGAAGTTGTCAATAGAACTTTTGGGTACACTTTTGCGTGCTATTCTTAAAAAGAACTTGGAATGACATTTCTATGGACTTTATTTTGGGGTTGCCTAGGACTAAGAAGGGGAGGGATTCTATTTTTTGATTACTTTATGGGCTAAACTTTGCACAATAAACTTTGGGTACACTTTCGCGTGCTATTCTTAAAAGAACTTGGATTGACATTTCTATGGACTTTATTTTGGGGTTGTCTAGGACTAAGAAGGGGAGGGATTATATTTATGGATTACTTTATGGGCTAAACTTTGCACAATATTGTTGTAATCTACCACTTGTCATCCTCAAACGGATGGACAAACTGAAGTTGTAAATAGAACTTTGGGAACACTTTTGCGTGCTATTCTTAAAAGAACTTGTATTGACATTTCTATGGACTTTATTTTGGGGTTGCCTAGGACTAAGAAGGGGAGGGATTCAATTTATGGATTACTTTATGGGCTAAACTTTGCACAATAAAGTTGTAATCTACTACTTGTCATCCTCAAACGGATGGACAAACTGAAGTTGTAAATAGAACTTTGGTAACACTTTTGCGTGCTATTCTTAAAAAGAACTTGGATTGACATTTCTATGGACTTTATTTTGGGGTTGCCTAGGACTAAGAAGGGAAGAGATTCTATTTTTGGATTACTTTACGGGCTAAACTTTGCTCCATATTGTTGTAATCTACTACTTGTCATCCTCAAACGGATGGACAAACTGAAGTTGTCAAAAGAACTTTGGGTACACTTTTGTGTGCTATTCTTAAAAAGAACATGGATTGACATTTCTATGGACTTTATTTTGGGGTTGCCTAGGACTAAGAAGGGGAGGGATTCTATTTTTGGATTACTTTATGGGCTAAACTTTGCACAATAAAGTTGTAATCTACTACTTGTCATCCTCAAACGGATGGACAAACTGAAGTTGTCAATAGAACTTTGGGTACACTTTTGCGTGCTATTCTTAAAAAGAACTTGGATTGACATTTCTATGGACTTTATTTTGGGGTTGCCTAGGACTTAGAAGGGGAGGGATTCTTAAAAGAACTTGGATTGACATTTCTATGGACTTTATTTTGGGGTTGCCTAGGACTAAGAAGGGGAGGGATTATATTTTTGGATTACTTTATAGGGCTAAACTTTGCACAATAAAGTTGTAATCTACTACTTGTCATCCTCAAACGGATGGACAAACTGAAGTTGTAAATAGAACTTTGGGAACACTTTTGCGTGCTATTCTTAAAAAGAACTTGGATTGACATTTCTATGGACTTTATTTTGGGGTTGCCTAGGACTAAGAAGGGGAGGGATTCTATTTTTGGATTACTTTATGGGCTAAACTTTGCTCAATATTGTTGTAATCTACTACTTGTCATCCTCAAACGGATGGACAAACTGAAGTTGTCAATAGAACTTTGGGTACACTTTTGCGTGCTATTCTTAAAAAGAACATGGATTGACATTTATATGGACTTTATTTTGGGGTTGCCTAGGACTAAGAAGGGGAGGGATTTTATTTTTGGATTACTTTATGGGCTAAACTTTGCACAATAAAGTTGTAATCTACTACTTGTCATCCTCAAACGGATGGACAAACCGAAGTTGTCAATAGAACTTTTGGGTACACTTTTACGTGCTATTCTTAAAAAGAACTTGGAATGACATTTCTATGGACTTTATTTTGGGGTTGCCTAGGACTAAGAAGGGGAGAGATTCTATTTTTGGATTACTTTATGGGCTAAACTTTGCACAATAAACTTTGGGTACACTTTCGCGTGCTATTCTTAAAAGAACTTGGATTGACATTTCTATGGACTTTATTTTGGGGTTGCCTAGGACTAAGAAGGGGAGGGATTATATTTATGGATTACTTTATGGGCTAAACTTTGCACTATATTGTTGTATCTACTATAAAAAAGGGAGGGATTATATTTATGGATTAGTTTATGGGCTAAACTTTGCACAATAAAGTTGTAATCTACTACTTGTCATCGTCAAACGGATGGACAAACTGAAGTTTTAAATAGAACTTTGGGAACAATTTTGCGTGCTATTCTTAAAAGAACTTAGATTGACATTTCTATGGACTTTATTTTGGGGTTGCGTAGGACTAAGAAGGGGAGGGATTCTATTTTTGGATTACTTTATGGGCTAAACTTTGCACAATAAAGTTGTAATCTACTACTTGTCATCCTCAAACGGATGGACAAACCGAAGTTGTCAATAGAACTTTTGGGTACACTTTTGCGTGCTATTCTTAAAAAGAACTTGGAATGACATTTCTATGGACTTTATTTTGGGGTTGCCTAGGACTAAGAAGGGGAGGGATTCTATTTATGGATTACTTTATGGGCTAAACTTTGCACAATAAAGTTGTAATCTACTACTTGTCAAACTCAAACGGATGGACAAACTGAAGTTGTAAATAGAACTTTGGGAACACTTTTGCGTGTTATTCTTAAAAGAACTTGGATTGACATTTCTATGGACTTTATTTTGGGGTTTCCTAGGACTAAGAAGGGGAGGGATTCTAATTATGGATTACTTTATGGGCTAAACTTTGCACAATAAAGTTGTAATCTACTACTTGTCATCCTCAAACGGATGGACAAACTGAAGTTGTAAATACAACTTTGGGAACACTTTTGCGTGCTATTCTTAAAAAGAACTTGGATTGACATTTTTATGGACTTTATTTTGGGGTTGTCTAGGACTAAGAAGGGGAGAGATTCTTAAAAGAACTTGGATTGACATTTCTTTGGACTTTATTTTGGGGTTGCCTAGGACTAAGAAGGGGAGGGATTCTATTTTTAGATTATTTTATGGGCTAAACTTTGCTCAATATTGTTGTAATCTACTACTTGTCATCTTCAAACGGATGGACAAACTGAAGTTGTAAATAGAACTTTGGGTACACTTTTGCGTGCTATTCTTTAAAAGAACTTGGATTGACATTTCTATGGACTTTATTTTGGGGTTGCCTAAGACTAAGAAGGGGAGGGATTCTATTTTTGGATTACTTTATGGGCTAAACTTTGCTAACTGAAGTTTTAAATAGAACTTTGGGATAAACTTTGCTCAATATTGTTGTAATCTACTACTTGTCATCCTCAAAAAGATGGACAAACTGAAGTTGTCAATAGAACTTTGGGAAGACTTTTGCGTGCTATTCTTAAAAGAACTTGGATTGACATTTCTATGGACTTTATTTTGGGGTTGCCTAGGACTAAGAAGGGGAGGGATTCTATTTATGGATTACTTTATGGGCTAAACTTTGCTCAATATTGTTGTAATCTACTACTTGTCATCCTCAAACGGATGGACAAAATGAAGTTGTCAAAAGAACTTTGGGTACACTTTTGCGTGCTATTCTTAAAAGAACTTGGATTGACATTTCTATGGACTTTATTTTGGTGTTGCCTAGGACTAAGAAGGGGAGGGATTCTATTTTTGGATTACTTTATGGGCTAAACTTTGCTCAATATTGTTGTAATCTACTACTTGTCATCCTCAAACGGATGGACAAACTGAAGTTGTCAATAGAACTTTGGGTACACTTTTGCGTGCTATTCTTAAAAGAACTTGGATTGACATTTCTATGGACTTTATTTTGGGGTTGCCTAGGACTATGAAGGGGAGGGATTCTATTTTTGGATTACTTTATGGGCTAAACTTTGCTCAATATTGTTGTTATCTACTACTTGTCATCCTCAAACGGATGGACAAACTGAAGTTGTAAATAGAACTTTGAGAACACGTTTGCGTGCTATTCTTAAAAGAACTTGGATTGACATTTCTATGGACTTTATTTTGGGGTTGCCTAGGACTAAGGAGGGGAGGGATTCTATTTATGGATTACTTTATGGGCTAAACTTTGCACAATAAAGTTGTAATCTACTACTTGTCATCCTCAAACGGATGGACAAACTGAAGTTGTAAATAGAAATTTGAGAACACGTTTGCGTGCTATTCTTAAAAGAACTTGGATTGACATTTCTATGGACTTATTTTTGGGTTGCCTAGGACTAAGAAGGGGAGGGATTCTATTTATGGATTACTTTATGGGCTAAACTTTGCACAATAAAGTTGTAATCTACTACTTGTCATCCTCAAACGGATGGACAAACTGAAGTTGTAAATAGAACTTTGGGAACACTTTTGCGTGCTATTCTTAAAAAGAACTTGGATTGACATTTCTATGGACTTTATTTTGGGGTTGCCTAGGACTAAGAAGAGAAGGGATTCTATTTTTGGATTACTTTATGGGCTAAACTTTGCTCAATATTGTTGTAATCTACTACTTGTCATCCTCAAACGGATGGACAAACTGAAGTTGTCAATAGAACTTTGGGTACACTTTTGCGTGCTATTCATAAAAAGAACATGGATTGACATTTCTATGGACTTTATTTTGGGGTTGCCTAGGACTAAGAAGGGGAGGGATTCTATTTTTGGACTACTTTATGGGCTAAACTTTGCACAATAAAATTGTAATCTACAACTTGTCATCCTCAAACGGATGGACAAACTGAAGTTGTCAACAGAACTTTGGGTACACTTTTGCGTGCTATTCTTAAAAAGATCTTGGATTGACATTTCTATGGACTTTATTTTTGGGTTGCCTAGGACTAAGAAGGGGAGGGATTCTTAAAAGAACTTGGATTGACATTTCTATGGACTTTATTTTGGGGTTGCCTAGGACTAAGAAGGGGAGGGATTATATTTTTGGATTACTTTATGGGCTAAACTTTGCACAATAAAGTTGTAATCTACTACTTGTCATCCTCAAACGGATGGACAAACTGAAGTTGTCAATAGAACTTTTGGGTACACTTTTGCGTGCTATTCTAAAAAAGAACTTGGAATGACATTTCTATGTACTTTATTTTGGGGTTGCCTAGGACTAAGAAGGGGAGGGATTCTATTTTTGGATTACTTTATGGGCTAAACTTTGCACAATAAACTTTGGGTACACTTTCGCGTGCTATTCTTAAAAGAACTTGGATTGACATTTCTATGGACTTTATTTTGGGGTTGCCTAGGACTAAGAAGGGGAGGGATTCTATTTATGGATTACTTTATGGGCTAAACTTTGCACAATAAAGTTGTAATCTACTACTTGTCATCCTCAAACGGATGGACAAACTGAAATTGTAAATAGAACTTTGGGAACACTTTTACGTGCTATTCTTAAAAGAACTTGGATTGACATTTCTATGGACTTTATTTTGGGGTTGCCTAGGACTAAGAAGGGGAGGGATTCTATTTATGGATTGCTTTATGGGCTAAACTTTGCACAATAAAGTTGTAATCTACTACTTGTCATCCTCAAACGGATGAACAAACTGAAGTTGTAAATAGAACTTTGGGAACACTTTTGCGTGCTATTCTTAAAAAGAACTTGGATTGACATTTCTATGGACTTTATTTTGGGGTTGCCTTGGACTAAGAAGGGGAGGGATTATATTTATGGATTACTTTATGGGCTAAACTTTGCACAA
Organism: Primulina eburnea; assembly: GCF_022965805.1. Classification (NCBI taxonomy): domain Eukaryota; kingdom Viridiplantae; phylum Streptophyta; class Magnoliopsida; order Lamiales; family Gesneriaceae; genus Primulina; species Primulina eburnea. Next base: position 165,909 of record NW_027331376.1, read on the forward strand.
TAAAGTTGTAATCTACTACTTGTCATCCTCAAACGGATGGACAAACTGAAGTTGTCAATAGAACTTTGGGTACACTTTTGCGTGCTATTCTTAAAAAGAACTTGGATTGACATTTCTATGGACTTTATTTTACTTTGAGAACACTTTTGCGTGCTATTCTTAAAAGAACTTGGATTGACATTTCTATGGACTTTATTTTGGGGTTGCCTAGGACTAAGAAGGGGAGGGATTCTATTTATGGATTACTTTATGGGCTAAACTTTGCACAATAAAGTTGTAATCTACTACTTGTCATCCTCAAACGGATGGACAAACTGAAGTTGTCAATAGAACTTTTGGGTACACTTTTGCGTGCTATTCTTAAAAAGAACTTGGAATGACATTTCTATGGACTTTATTTTGGGGTTGCCTAGGACTAAGAAGGGGAGGGATTCTATTTTTGGATTACTTTATGGGCTAAACTTTGCACAATAAACTTTGGGTACACTTTCGCGTGCTATTCTTAAAAGAACTTGGATTGACATTCCTATGGACTTTATTTTGGGGTTGTCTAGGACTAAGAAGGGGAGGGATTATATTTATGGATTACTTTATGGGCTAAACTTTGCACAATAAAGTTGTAATCTACTACTTGTCATCCTCAAACGGATGGACAAACTGAAGTTGTAAATAGAACTTTGGGAAAACTTTTGCGTGCTATTCTTAAAAGAAATTGGAATGACATTTCTATGGACTTTATTTTGGGGTTGCCTAGGACTAAGAAGGGGAGGGATTCTATTTATGGATTACTTTATGGGCTAAACTTTGCACAATAAAGTTGTAATCTACTACTTGTCATCCTCAAAACGGATGGACAAACTGAAGTTGTAAATAGAACTTTGGGAACACTTTTGCGTGCTATTCTTAAAAGAACTTGGATTGACATTTCTATGGACTTTATTTTGGGGTTGCCTAGGACTAAGAAGGGGAGGGATTCAATTTATGGATTACTTTATGGGCTAAACTTTGCACAATAAAGTTGTAATCTACTACCTTTCATCCTCAAACGGATGGACAAACTGAAGTTGTAAATAGAACTTTGGGAACACTTTTGCGTGCTATTCTTAAAAAGAACTTGGATTGACATTTCTATGGACTTTATTTTGGGGTTGCCTAGGACTAAGAAGGGAAGGGATTCTATTTTTGGATTACTTTATGGGCTAAACTTTGCTCCATATTGTTGTAATCTACTACTTGTCATCCTCAAACGGATGGACAAACTGAAGTTGTCAATAGAACTTTGGGTACACTTTTGTGTGCTATTCTTAAAAAGAACATGGATTGACATTTCTATGGACTTTATTTTGGGGTTGCCTAGGACTAAGAAGGGGAGGGATTCTATTTTTGGATTACTTTATGGGCTAAACTTTGCACAATAAAGTTGTAATCTACTACTTGTCATCCTCAAACGGATGGACAAACTGAAGTTGTCAATAGAACTTTGGGTACACTTTTGCGTGCTATTCTTAAAAAGAACTTGGATTGACATTTCTATGGACTTTATTTTGGGGTTGCCTAGGACTTAGAAGGGGAGGGATTCTTAAAAGAACTTGGATTGACATTTCTATGGACTTTATTTTGGGGTTGCCTAGGACTAAGAAGGGGAGGGATTATATTTTTGAATTACTTTATGGGCTAAACTTTGCACAATAAAGTTGTAATCTACTACTTGTCATCCTCAAACGGATGGACAAACTGAAGTTGTAAATAGAACTTTGGGAACACTTTTGCGTGCTATTCTTAAAAAGAACTTGGATTGACATTTCTATGGACTTTATTTTGGGGTTGCCTAGGACTAAGAAGGGGAGGGATTCTATTTTTGGATTACTTTATGGGCTAAACTTTGCTCAATATTGTTGTAATCTACTACTTGTCATCCTCAAACGGATGGACAAACTGAAGTTGTCAATAGAACTTTGGGTACACTTTTGCGTGCTATTCTTAAAAGAACTTGGATTGACATTTCTATGGACTTTATTTTGGGGTTGCCTAGGACTAAGAAGGGGAGGGATTCTATTTTTGGATTACTTTATGGGCTAAACTTTGCACAATAAAGTTGTAATCTACTACTTGTCATCCTCAAACGGATGGACAAACTGAAGTTGTCAATAGAACTTTGGGTACACTTTTGCGTGCTATTCTTAAAAAGAACTTGGATTGACATTTCTATGGACTTTATTTTGGGGTTGCCTAGGACTTAGAAGGGGAGGGATTCTTAAAAGAACTTGGATTGACATTTCTATGGACTTTATTTTGGGGTTGCCTAGGACTAAGAAGGGGAGGGATTATATTTTTGGATTACTTTATGGGCTAAACTTTGCACAATAAAGTTGTAATCTACTACTTGTCATCCTCAAACGGATGGACAAACTGAAGTTGTAAATAGAACTTTGGGAACACTTTTGCGTGCTATTCTTAAAAAGAACTTGGATTGACATTTCTATGGACTTTATTTTGGGGTTGCCTAGGACTAAGAAGGGGAGGGATTCTATTTTTGGATTACTTTATGGGCTAAACTTTGCTCAATATTGTTGTAATCTACTACTTGTCATCCTCAAACGGATGGACAAACTGAAGTTGTCAATAGAACTTTGGGTACACTTTTGCGTGCTATTCTTAAAAAGAACATGGATTGACATTTATATGGACTTTATTTTGGGGTTGCCTAGGACTAAGAAGGGGAGGGATTTTATTTTTGGATTACTTTATGGGCTAAACTTTGCACAATAAAGTTGTAATCTTCTACTTGTCATCCTCAAATGGATTGACAAACCGAAGTTGTCAATAGAACTTTGGGTACACTTTTGCGTGCTATTCTTAAAAAGAACTTGGATTGACATTTCTATGGACTTTATTTTGGGGTTGCCTAGGACTTAGAAGGGGAGGGATTCTTAAAAGAACTTGGATTGACATTTCTATGGACTTTATTTTGGGGTTGCCTAGGACTAAGAAGGGGAGGGATTATATTTTTGGATTACTTTATGGGCTAAACTTTGCACAATAAAGTTGTAATCTACTACTTGTCATCCTCAAACGGATGGACAAACTGAAGTTGTAAATAGAACTTTGGGAACACTTTTGCGTGCTATTCTTAAAAAGAACTTGGATTGACATTTCTATGGACTTTATTTTGGGGTTGCCTAGGACTAAGAAGGGAAGGGATTCTATTTTTGGATTACTTTATGGGCTAAACTTTGCTCCATATTGTTGTAATCTACTACTTGTCATCCTCAAACGGATGGACAAACTGAAGTTGTCAATAGAACTTTGGGTACACTTTTGTGTGCTATTCTTAAAAAGAACATGGATTGACATTTCTATGGACTTTATTTTGGGGTTGCCTAGGACTAAGAAGGGGAGGGATTCTATTTTTGGATTACTTTATGGGCTAAACTTTGCACAATAAAGTTGTAATCTACTACTTGTCATCCTCAAACGGATGGACAAACTGAAGTTGTCAATAGAACTTTGGGTACACTTTTGCGTGCTATTCTTAAAAAGAACTTGGATTGACATTTCTATGGACTTTATTTTGGGGTTGCCTAGGACTTAGAAGGGGAGGGATTCTTAAAAGAACTTGGATTGACATTTCTATGGACTTTATTTTGGGGTTGCCTAGGACTAAGAAGGGGAGGGATTATATTTTTGGATTACTTTATGGGCTAAACTTTGCACAATAAAGTTGTAATCTACTACTTGTCATCCTCAAACGGATGGACAAACTGAAGTTGTAAATAGAACTTTGGGAACACTTTTGCGTGCTATTCTTAAAAAGAACTTGGATTGACATTTCTATGGACTTAATTTTGGGGTTGCCTAGGACTAAGAAGGGGAGGGATTCTATTTTTGGATTACTTTATGGGCTAAACTTTGCTCAATATTGTTGTAATCTACTACTTGTCATCCTCAAACGGATGGACAAACTGAAGTTGTCAATAGAACTTTGGGTACACTTTTGCGTGCTATTCTTAAAAAGAACATGGATTGACATTTATATGGACTTTATTTTGGGGTTGCCTAGGACTAAGAAGGGGAGGGATTTTATTTTTGGATTACTTTATGGGCTAAACTTTGCACAATAAAGTTGTAATCTACTACTTGTCATCCTCAAATGGATTGACAAACCGAAGTTGTCAATAGAACTTTTGGGTACACTTTTACGTGCTATTCTTAAAAAGAACTTGGAATGACATTTCTATGGACTTTATTTTGGGGTTGCCTAGGACTAAGAAGGGGAGGGATTCTATTTTTGGATTACTTTATGGGCTAAACTTTGCACAATAAACTTTGGGTACACTTTCGCGTGCTATTCTTAAAAGAACTTGGATTGACATTTCTATGGACTTTATTTTGGGGTTGCCTAGGACTAAGAAGGGGAGGGATTATATTTATGGATTACTTTATGGGCTAAACTTTGCACTATATTGTTGTATCTACTATAAAAAGGGGAGGGATTATATTTATGGATTAGTTTATGGGCTAAACTTTGCACAATAAAGTTGTAATCTACTACTTGTCATCGTCAAACGGATGGACAAACTGAAGTTTTAAATAGAACTTTGGGAACAATTTTGCGTGCTATTCTTAAAAGAACTTAGATTGACATTTCTATGGACTTTATTTTGGGGTTGCCTAGGACTAAGAAGGGGAGGGATTCTATTTATGGATTACTTTATGGGCTAAACTTTGCACAATAAAGTTGTAATCTACTACTTGTCATCCTCAAACGGATGGAAAAACTGAAGTTGTAAATAGAACTTTGGGAACACTTTTGCGTGCTATTCTTAAAAGAACTTGGATTGACATTTCTATGGACTTTATTTTGGGTTTGCCTAGGACTAAGAAGGGGAGAGATTCTAATTATGGATTACTTTATGGGCTAAACTTTGCACAATAAAGTTGTAATCTACTACTTGTCATCCTCAAACGGATGGACAAACTGAAGTTGTAAATAGAACTTTGGGAACACTTCTGCGTGCTATTCTTAAAAAGAACTTGGATTGACATTTCTATGGACTTTATTTTGGGGTTGCCTAGGACTAAGAAGGGGAGGGATTCTTAAAAGAACTTGGATTGACATTTCTATGGACTTTATTTTGGGGTTGCCTAGGACTAAGAAGGGGAGGGATTCTATTTTTAGATTATTTTATGGGCTAAACTTTGCTCAATATTGTTGTAAACTACTACTTGTCATCTTCAAACGGATGGACAAACTGAAGTTGTAAATAGAACTTTGGGTACACTTTTGCGTGCTATTCTTTAAAAGAACTTGGATTGACATTTCTATGGACTTTATTTTGGGGTTGCCTAAGACTAAGAAGGGGAGGGATTCTATTTTTGGATTACTTTATGGGCTAAACTTTGCTAACTGAAGTTGTAAATAGAACTTTGGGATAAACTTTGCTCAATATTGTTGTAATCTACTACTTGTCATCCTCAAAAAGATGGACAAACTGAAGTTGTCAATAGAACTTTGGGAAGACTTTTGCGTGCTATTCTTAAAAGAACTTGGATTGAAATTTCTATGGACTTTATTTTGGGGTTGCCTAGGACTAAGAAGGGGAGGGATTCTATTGATGGATTACTTTATGGGCTAAACTTTGCTCAATATTGTTGTAATCTACTACTCGTCATCCTCAAAGGGATGGACAAAATGAAGTTGTCAGTAGAACTTTGGGTACACTTTTGCGTGCTATTCTTAAAAGAACTTGGATTGACATTTCTATGGACTTTATTTTGGGGTTGCCTAGGACTAAGAAGGGGAGGGATTCTATTTTTGGATTACTTTATGGGCTAAACTTTGCTCAATATTGTTGTAATCTACTACTTGTCATCCTCAAACGGATGGACAAACTGAAGTTGTCAATAGAACTTTGGGTACACTTTTGCGTGCTATTCTTAAAAGAACTTGGATTGACATTTCTATGGACTTTATTTTGGGGTTGCCTAGGACTAAGAAGGGGAGGGATTCTATTTTTGGATTACTTTATGGGCTAAACTTTGCTCAATATTGTTGTAATCTACTACTTGTCATCCTCAAACGGATGGACAAACTGAAGTTGTAAATAGAACTTTGGGTACACTTTTGCGTGCTATTCTTTAAAAGAAATTGGATTGACATTTCTATGGACTTTATTTTGGGGTTGCCTAGGACTAAGAAGGGGAGGGATTCTATTTTTGGATTACTTTATGGTCTAAACTTTGCTCAATATTGTTGTAATCTACTACTTGTCATCCTCAAACGGATGGACAAACTGAAGTTGTAAATAGAACTTTGGGTACACTTTTGCGTGCTATTCTTAAAAGAACTTGGAATGACATTTCTATGGACTTTATTTTGGGTTGCCTAGGACTAAGAAGGGGAGGGATTATATTTTTGGATTACTTTATGGGCTAAACTTTGCTCAATATTGTTGTAATCTACTACTTGTCATCCTCAAACGGATGGACAAACTGAAGTTGTAAATAGAACTTTGGATGTTTAGAAAATATCGGCCACCCATAGTTCTTGTGCAATATTTACAAAAATAACATACATAGGATGTTTAGAAAATATACCTATCAATCTTTAAAAGATTGATGAATGGCACCAACTTTGTTGTCAAACAACAAAGCTCTTCAAGGCATGAAGATCTACAAGCTCCTCCTCCAAATCCTTGAAACTTTCCTTCAAATTAGGCCCACCACAAGCTATGTAAATCCCTTCTTGCTTTGCACTAGAAAAGCAAGAAGATTTTTCAATGAGAGGACTTTTATTCTCCAACACTTGAAGAACAAAAGAGAGAAGAAAAATTTCAGAGAGAAGACAAGAAAATTTCGGCCAAGTGATGTGGAATGAGGGAGAGAGGATGAGTCTTGGGGTTGCAAAAAGTTAGATACAAAAGTTGCATGCCATTGTAATTTTTTAATCAAAAGTATTCAAGACTCTTCACCTCCCAAGCATGCAAACCCTAGCATGTCTCACATATATTATATGGTTTTTAACACATTAAAAATCATGGACTAAATTTTAATTATCTCAAACATATTTGAGATTAATTAAATACTACTTGAATTTATTCAAGTCCCACTAGTTAAATAATTATTTTAATTGAGCTCTACAAGACTCAATATTATTTAATTAATTCAACACTTTAATTAATTTAATTATTTAGACTCTACTAGGTCTACTAGTGTTTAATTAATTCAACACTTTAATTAATTTAATTTAGTCCCCAATAATGTTTATGAAAATCACAATTTTCAACTACATTATTTACTTGGCCAAATTTTAATCTAGGAACACTTCCATAAATTAAAATTTATATTTCTCTCATAGAAGTCATACTTCTATTTTTCTTTACACTTATAAACTCATTTATAAGTCGTTCAACACATTGAACTATTTTTACTTCTCATCGGGATTTACAAAGCTAGTACTTGTGTGACCCTCAATGGTTCATTGATACAACTAGCCGTGGGTTCACATCTCTATGTGATTCGGACTAAACATGTCCTTATTCGAGCATACCCCAATTGCTCCATTCTTACTTATCAACTCCTTGATAGTAAGAACGTCAGAACTCAAGTCTGATAGTACCCAACCAATCACGTTAAACGCCTAGCAGCATCGCTTACGTGATTCCCTAGGTATCACATGATAGTGCCTACAAGAACCATTCAATTATGGTTAGCGTACAGTACGGTCCCTTCAACTCATATATCCCGACCGATTCGACAACTATTGGTTTATCGAGAGTTGTCAATGAATCGATACTATGTGTAATGTTTTGGTTGCATCGATGGTGTAATCTATGAAACCCCTTTCATAATTACCACCATACTCTGATCAGAGATTTCAATCCACACATACATGAAAAACACATAGGATATCCATACCCGTAGGTAAGCGGTGAATCCCCGACTACAATGCATCGACTCCTATGTGTTTCGACAGAACACCCAACCTTGCCACCTGATGACCCCATGAGAGTCGGTAAACAAGTCAAAGTGTAATTCTAGCACATAGAGTCTCAATGTTGTCCCGGGTCATAAGGACTAATTCTGTACAACCATAAACCAGGACTTTTCCACTCGATAAGTGAGAACCACTTGGAAAGTCCTTTTATGGAGGGTTGTTCAGTGCACTCTACAAGGAGCACCTATCTGCATGTTCGGACATCACAATGTCCCCTACCAATGAAACATGGTACTCACATCGCAGATACTAGTCTCTAACTCGAGCGGCCTTTATCCTTCTTACTGGCGGCTGAATCGACTAGGAACGGTTTAGAATATACAGTATTCCAAATATGAGTTTCATGATACTCATCATATGAGCATCTCATATTCTTTCTACTATTTGTATATTCAAGGGCTTTATCTATGCAACTAGCATGGGTATACAGATAAAGATGTGCCATAATAATAATTTCAAATATTATTAAAATAAAGATTGCTTATACATAGAGTTTCATTGTGAACACTTGGCCAACACTTGGCTCGACGGGCACCTACTCTAACAATCTCCCACTTGCACTAGAGCCAACTACCCATATGCATAAAACCCATTGATTCGCGATGCTTGTCGAATAATGGTCCAGGTAAAGGCCTAATTAGTGGATCAACAACATAATCTGCGGAGCCGACTTTGTCAATAGACACTTCTCTTCTTTCCACAATCTCTCCGAGGATGTGGTACTTTCTCAATACTAGTTTGGATTTCTGATGAGACCTTGGCTCCTTTGCTTGAGCTAAAGCTCCCGTGTTGTCACACAACACCGGGACAGGAGCAACTCCATTAGGAATGACGCCCAACTCTTGGAAGAAATTCCTTATCCAAACAGCCTCCCTTGCTGCATCCGATGCAGCAATGTATTCGGCCTCTGTGCTGGAATCCGTAGCATTGTCTCGCTTGGAACTCTTCCAAGAGACAGCAGCACCATAGAGCATGAATACAAAATCAGAGGTTGACTTCAAGTCATCGATACCGCTTTGGAAGCTAGAGTCGGTATAGCCTTCCAATTTTAGTTCTCCACCCCATAGACCAAGAACAATTTATTGGTCCTTCTCAACTACTTGAGGATGTCTTTCACAGCTTTCAAATGTGGAAGACCGGGGTTCGATTGATATCTACTCACTACACTTAGTGCGAAAGCCACGTCAGGACGTGTAGATATCATCCCATACATGATGATACCAATTGCCGAAGCATACGGAATGTGTGTCATCGTCACTATCTCTGCATCAGTCTTGGGAGACAGACTTGGATAGGGACACGCCATGACACATTGGTAGATGTCCTCTCATGGACTCACCCATCGAGAACCGCTTCACGATGGTATCAATGTATGTGGACTGGGTGAGATCAAGCAATCCTTTCGATCTATCTCTATAGATCTGTATCACAATACAAAAGATGCTTCATCCAAGTCCTGCATCGAGAACTTACTCTCTAACCATATCTTAGTTAATTGCAACATTCCTACATCATTTCTAATGAGTATAATGTCATCAACATAAAGTACCAGGAATGTCACAACACTCCCACTGACCTTCTTATACACACAGGGTTCCTCAGGATTCTTAGTAAATCAACTCTTTGATTGTACTATCGAATCTGAGGTTCCAACTCCTAGATGCCTGCTTTAGACCATAAATAGATCTTTGAAGTTTGCATACCATATGCTCACTTCCGATAGATGTAAACCCTTCAGGTTGAGACATGTAAATCACTTTCTTAAAATCCCTATTAAGAAAGGCTGTCTTAACATCCATCTGCCATATCTCATAGTCATACCATGCAGCTATGGCTAGCAAAATCCTTATGGACTTGAACATTGCGATTGGGAAAAGGTTTCCTCAAAGTCAACTCCTTGTCTTTGAGTACATCCTTTTGCCACCAATCGCACCTTGAAGGTCAACACCTTCCCATCCTCCCCAAGTCCCTGTGGGAACAGTTCCCACAGGTGGATCCACAAGATCCTACACTTGGTTCGAATGCATGGAATTCAACTCAGATTCCATTGCTTCAAGTCACTTGGATGAATTGGCATCAGATAACGCTTCCTTGAAGGTCCTTGGATCACATCCATGGTTAGGCTCATCATGGCCCTCTTCAAGAAGCTGACCATACCTCATAGGTGGTCTCGAGACTTTCTCGTACCTGCTAGGAGCTTGTATCTCCTCTCTTGGCTCATTGGGTGTGGGTTCTATAATTGCGGGTTTCTCTCGAACCTCTTCGAGTTCTATCATCTCCCTTTTTCTATCCAATAGAAAATCCTTTTCCAAAAGGTTGCATTCCTAGAAACAAACACCTTTGTTTCTTGGGGATGATAGAAATAATATCCAACTTAATTCCTTGGATATCCCACAAAGTAACATAAAATGGATCAACAATCCAATTTATCTCCCAATACCTGCTTCACATAAGCAGGGCTCCCCATATTTTAAGATGAGAATATTTGGGAGGCTTACCCATCCATATCTCATATGGTGTCTGCCTTTGAATGGACATTTAATGGAATATCTATAAATTTTAAGTTATAGAGATCGTTTTCAAGTTCTCAAGTACCAATTAAACATTCATTCTTGTAAATGTTGCAAACACCTTTGCTAAATAAACAAGAATATCCATTTTTATCACAATAGAAATGGAAACAATGTTTTACACCAAACAGGTACAAACAAAACATCTCTTAAAATTAACTTAAAGTCATTGTTCAACAATAAGTAAACATCCTTAATAGCCTTGGTAGCAACTCTTGCTCCATTGCCCATCCTCAAGAAGGTCACACCTTCCTTAAGCTTCCTACTTCTTCCCATAACCTGTAACCAATTACAGAGATGTGAGTCACAACCGGTATCTAATACCCAAGAAGTAGAGTTAATTGAAATGTTTACTTAAATTTAGAACATACCGTTTCCAGAACACTTCTGGGCCAGATATTCCTTGCAATTTCGCTTCCAATGTCCAGGCTTCTTGCAGTGATGACAAACATCACCAGTCTTGTCAGCCTTAACTGGTCTGGCTGTCTCAACAGGATTCGGAGATTGCCTCAACAAGGGCACGTTCTTTTTGGGACGTTGGAAAGAACTATTCTTTCCCTTCCCATGTGGATCAATCTTCGTACCAGATGAAGAACCCACATAAAGAACCAACTTCTCTTTCTTGATGGTGGATTCAAACGTAACAAGCATGTTCACCAACTCCTCAAGGGTCGGTTCCATCTTGTTCATGTTGAAATTCACCACAAAAGGATCAAATGAGCTAGGCAGCGATAACAGCAACACGTCGGTGGTCAACTCCGAAGGCAAGATCAGATCCATGCCAACGAGCTTGTCCACGAGCCCGATCACCTTTAGGCCATGCTCATGGACCGAGGTCCCATCTCGCATGCGCAAAGTGATCAGCTCCTTGACGGTAGCATGCCTAAGAGGACGCGTTTGCTCTCCAAAGAGCTCTTTGAGGTGCAAATGAATGTCAGCAGCATTCTTTGCACCCTCAAAACGCCTCTGCAGCTCACCGTTCATAAAAGTTAGCATATAACACCTGGCTATCAAGTCATGGTCACACCATTCCTTGTAAGCCTGCAATTCCTCAGGAGTGCAGTCAGTCGGATCCTCAACAGGGGGCAACTGAGTCAGTGTATATGTTACCCTTTCCGAATTCAAGACTATTTTCAAATTTCTTAGCCAAGTGAGGTAATTAGGTCCAGTTAATATGTGTTTGTCGAGTATTACAGATATCGAATTGCGCATCGAAGACATTGTTGATTTGTACTGAAAAGTAAAAACAGATAAATGTTGATGACTATTTTAAATATTTAGTAAGATATGAAGTTTGGACTTTTACTTCATAAATATTTGCTCCTACTGTTTTGACATCTTTCACTACCCTCTAGTGAAAACGGGAAACTCCTTTCCTCAGTAGGTACGTAAGGTCCAATTAGCGAATTGTGATCCCGAATAATATCAGCCAATCACAATTCCTAAAAGGTAGTTTCCAATTGCATCACAATGCAACCTTCTACGTAAACTTTTGTCTCACGTTTGATTAGGACCCAATAATATGACGTCGTTCATCTTCACGTGTCAAGCCTAACCCATCGATGTTGAACCTTAATGGACGGTCGCCATGAGTTCCCTCAATAATATGAGCCGAAATCATGGGAGTTCCACGTAGTTCACATCACAATGTCAATGGATGTCACAGCTTTCCGGCACCCAGGGCCCCCTCAATAATATGAGCCGAGCCCCGAGTACGGGTAGCGTTCATCATGCATCCATTGTCGATGGAAGACAAGGAAATTATAAACAAATTTATAATTCCCCTTTTCGGACTTGATATTAATTTTGAATCTTATTCAAAATGAGGGTTTTTAAATTTTGAAAGGTCTCATCATTAATTTTATTTTAAAAGGTCGCCATGTTTGATCGTATGTTTGCCGGATTCATGCAACTTTGTTATTATAATAATAATAACGCACATACTCATTATTTATAACATATCATGCATATATTATAAATAGAAAACAGTACAAGGATGATCAATTGCCCCAAAACTAATGGCCCGTGTGAGCTAAACACGGGCCTAGGTCCAATCCTAGGGTAAATGCACGGGATGCAATGCAACTACATTATTACATTAGCATCCAATATTACATGTCTTCGATCTTCATAATCACCAAGGCCACCATCTTCCAATCTTGATCTTCCACTATTCTAATATTTACAATTAAATATCCATGGCACATAGGGATACATCTCATGGGGTGGGAACGGGCCATAAACCAAGCCCACTTTAAATTGATAATTATTACAATCATACAACACAAATATCCTAGCATACACCTAGCAAATTGGGCTTGGGCTTTTGATCATCCTTCATGCATAATATCATATATCATACACCATCAATTAATTATCACAATAATTAATTGATCCAATATTATATATCTTGATCCAATCACTAACCGTCACAATTATAAATTAAATTAACAAAGTATACAAACTCCTTTGTCTACTTTCAAATTAATTTATTTATAATCGAATTTCTTGTAAATCACCATTTACTATAAATAATTAAAGTCTCACATCAATTATTTATTTTATGAGAAAATATGTGCAACAATTGTAAATTTAAACTTAAGGGCCAAAAAACCATTTTACACCAAAAATATTTTGGCCCATTTAAATTTCACAAAATATGTTGACCATCTAATGGCCCAACATCTCAAGGCCCATGACACTAAGATTCTCCAAAACACTTTTGGAAACCCTAGCCGTCATCGCCGGAGCTCCGTCGCCGGATTCCGGCCACAACAAAAAAAATTTTTTATTTTAAAAACTGCATTTCGGGCAGCCCAAGGGGCTGCCCCTCGCTGCCCGAAATTCTCGGGCAGCCCCTCGGGCAGCCCTCGGGCAGCCCCCGAAAAATTTTTTTTTTTTTTGTTTTTGCTTCAAAAAATTTCGGCCTTGATGTTTTATTGCACCAAAAAATCTCAAACGGTTAGAAATCGATCTCAACATAATATTATGCAAATATTACACAAAAACCGTAACCAAAGCTCTGATACCACTTGAAAGCGGACCGGTTACGGTGGCCGGAAGCGCAACGGAAGTCAAAAATTTTAAAAATTAGCAAGAATTTTCGGCCACCCTAGGTTATGTGCAATATTTACAAAATAACACCATACATAGGATGTTTAGAAAATATACCTATCAATCTTTAAAAGATTGATGAATGGCACCAACTTTGTTGTCAAACAACAAAGCTCTTCAAGGCATGAAGATCTACAAGCTCCTCCTCCAAATCCTTGAAACTTTCCTTCAAATTAGGCCCACCACAAGCTATATAAATCCCTTCTTGCTTTGCACTAGAAAAGCAAGAAGATTTTTCAATGAGAGGACTTTTATTCTCCAACACTTGAAGAACAAAAGAGAGAAGAAAAATTTGAGAGAGAAGACCAGAAAATTTCGGCCAAGTGATGTGGAATGAGGGAGAGAGGATGAGTCTTGGGGTTGCAAAAAGTTAGATACAAAAGTTGCATGCCATTGCAACTTTTTAATCAAAAGTATTCAAGACTCTTCACCTCCCAAGCATGCAAACCCTAGCATGTCTCACATATATTATATGGTTTTTAACACATTAAAAACCATGGACTAAATTTTAATTATCTCAAACATATTTGAGATTAATTAAATACTACTTGAATTTATTCAAGTCCCACTAGTTAAATAATTATTTTAATTGAGCTCTACAAGACTCAATATTATTTAATTAATTCAACACTTCAATTAATTTAATTATTTAGACTCTACTAGGTCTACTAGTGTTTAATTAATTCAACACTTGAATTAATTTAATTTAGTCCCCAATAATGTTTATGAAAATCACAATTTTCAACTACATTATTTACTTGGCCAAATTTTAATCTAGGAACACTTCCATAAATTAAAATTTATATTTCTCTCATAGAAGTCATACTTCTATTTTTCTTTACACTTATAAACTCATTTATAAGTCGTTCAACACATTGAACTATTTTTACTTCTCATCGGGATTTACAAAGCTAGTACTTGTGTGGCCCTCAATGGTTCATTGATACAACTAGCCGTGGGTTCACATCTCTATGTGATTCGGACTAAACATGTCCTTATTCGAGCATACCCCAATTGCTCCATTCTTACTTATCAACTCCTTGATAGTAAGAACGTCAGAACTCAAGTCTGATAGTACTCAACCAATCACGTTAAACGCCTAGCAGCATCGCTTACGTGATTCCCTAGGTATCACATGATAGTGCCTGCAAGAACCATTCAATTATGGTTAGCGTACAGTACGGTCCCTTCAACTCATATATCCCGACCGATTCGACAACTATTGGTTTATCGAGAGTTGTCAATGAATCGATACTATGTATCATGTTGTGGTTGCATCGATGGTGTAATCTATGAAACCCCTTTCATAATTACCACCATACTCTGATCAGAGATTTCAACCCACACATACATGAAAAACACATAGGATATCCATACCCGTAGGTAAGCGGTGAATCCCCGACTACAATGCATCGACTCCTATGTGTTTCGACAGAACACCCAACCTTGCCACCTGATGACCCCATGAGAGTCGGTAAACAAGTCAAAGTGTAATTCTCGCACATAGAGTCTCAATGTTGTCCCGGGTCATAAGGACTAATTCTGTACAACCATAAACCAGGACTTTTCCACTCGATAAGTGAGAACCACTTGGAAAGTCCTTTTATGGAGGGTTGTTCAGTGCACTCTACAAGGAGCACCTATCTGCATGTTCGGACATCACAATGTCCCCTACCAATGAAACATGGTACTCACATCACAGATACTAGTCTCTAACTCGAGCGACCTTTATCCTTCTTACTGGCGGCTGAATCGACTAGGAACGGTTTAGAATATACAGTATTCAAATATGAGTTTCATGATACTCATCATATGAGCATCTCATATTCTTTGTACTATTTGTATATTCAAGGGCTTTATCTATGCAACTAGCATGGGTATACAGATAAAGATGTGCCATACTAATAATTTCAAATATTATTAAAATAAAGATTGCTTATACATAGAGTTTCATTGTGAATACTCGGCCAACACTTGGCTCGACGGGCACCTACTCTAACACAAACTGAAGTTGTAAATAGAACTTTGGGTACACTTTTGCGTGCTATTCTTAAAAAGAACTTGGATTGACATTTCTATGGACTTTATTTTGGGGTTGCCTTGGACTAAGAAGGGGAGGGATTCTATTTATGGATTACTTTATGGGCTAAACTTTGCACAATAAAGTTGTAATCTATTACTTGTCATTCTCAAACGGATGGACAAACTGAAGTTGTAAATAGAACTTTGGGAACACTTTTGCGTGCTATTCTTAAAAAGAACTTGGATTGACATTTCTATGGACTTTATTTTACTTTGGGAACACTTTTGCGTGCTATTTTTAAATGAACTTGGATTGACATTTCTATGGACTTTATTTTGGGGTTGCCTAGGACTAAGAAGGGGATGGATTCTATTTATGGATTACTTTATGGGCTAAACTTTGCACAATAAAGTTGTAATCTACTACTTCTCATCCTCAAACGGATGGACAAAGTGAAGTTGTAAATAGAACTTTGAAAACACTTTTGCGTGCTATTCTTAAAAAGAACTTGGATTGACATTTCTATGGACTTTATTTTGGGGTTGCCTAGGACAAAGAAAGGAAGGGATTCTATTTTTGGATTACTTTATGGGCTAAACTTTGCACAATAAAGTTGTAATCTACTATTTGTCATCCTCAAACGGATGGACAAACTGAAGTTGTCAATAGAACTTTGGGTACAATTTTGCGTGCTATTCTTAAAAAGAACTTGGATTGACATTTCTATGGACTTTATTTTGGGGTTGCCTAGGACTAAGAAGGGAGGGATTCTTAAAAGAACTTGGATTGACATTTCTATTGACTTTATTTTGGGGTTGCCTAGGACTAAGAAGGGGAGGGATTATATTTTTGGATTACTTTATGGGCTAAACTTTGCACAATAAAGTTGTAATCTACTACTTGTCATCCTCAAACGGATGGACAAACTGAAGTTGTAAATAGAACTTTGGGAACACTTTTGCGTGCTATTCTTAAAAAGAACTTGGATTGACATTTCTATGGACTTTATTTTGGGGTTGCCTAGGACTAAGAAGAGGAGAGATTCTTAAAAGAACTTGGATTGACATTTCTATGGACGTTATTTTGGGGTTGCCTAGGACTAAGAAGGGGAGAGATTATATTTTTGGATTATTTTATGGGCTAAACTTTGCTCAATATTGTTGTAATCTACTACTTGTCATCCTCAAACGGATGGACAAACTGAAGTTATAAATAGAACTTTGGGTACACTTTTGCGTGCTATTCTTTAAAAGAACTTGGATTGACATTTCTATGGACTTTATTTTGGGTTGCCTAAGACTAAGAAGGGGAGGGATTCTATTTTTGGATTACTTTATGGGCTAAACTTTGCTAACTGAAGTTGTAAATAGAACTTTGGGATAAACTTTGCTCAATATTGTTGTAATCTACTACTTGTCATCCTCAAACAGATGGACAAACTGAAGTTGTCAATAGAACTTTGGGAACACTTTTGCTTGTTATTCTTAAAAGAACTTGGATTGACATTTCTATGGACTTTATTTTGGGGTTGCCTAGGACTAAGAAGGGGAGAGATTCTATTTATGGATTACTTTATGGGCTAAACTTTGCTCAATATTGTTGTAATCTACTACTTGTCATCATCAAACGGATGGACAAACTGAAGTTGTCAATAGAACTTTGGGTACACTTTTGCGTGCTATTCTTAAAAGAACTTGTATTGACATTTCTATGGACTTTATTTTGGGGTTGCCTAGGACTAAGAAGGGGAGGGATTCTATTTTTGGATTACTTTATGTGCTAAACTTTGCTCAATATTGTTGTAATCTACTACTTGTCATCCTTAAACGGATGGACAAACTGAAGTTGTCAATAGAACTTTGGGTACACTTTTGCGTGCTATTCTTAAAAGAACTTGGATTGACATTTCTATGGACTTTATTTTGGGGTTGCCTAGGACTAAGAAGGGGAGGGATTCTATTTTTGGATTACTTTATGGGCTAAACTTTGCTCAATATTGTTGTAATCTACTACTTGTCATCCTCAAACGGATGGACAAACTGAAGTTGTCAATAGAACTTTGGGAACACTTTTGCGTGCTATTCTTAAAAAGAACTTGGATTGACATTTCTATGGACTTTATTTTGGGGTTGCCTAGGACTAAGAAGGGGAGGGATTCTATTTTTGGATTACTTTATGGGCTAAACTTTGCACAATAAAGTTGTAATCTACTACTTGTCATCCTGAAACGGATGGACAAACTGAAGTTGTCAATAGAACTTTGGGTACATTTTTGCGTGCTATTCTTAAAAAGAACTTGGATTGACATTTCTATGGACTTTATTTTGGGGTTGCCTAGGACTTAGAAGGGGAGGGATTCTTAAAAGAACTTGGATTGACATTTCTATGGACTTTATTTTGGGGTTGCCTAGGACTAAGAAGGTGAGGGATTATATTTTTGGATTACTTTATGGGCTAAACTTTGCACAATAAAGTTGTAATCTACTACTTGTCATCCTCAAACGGATGGACAAACTGAAGTTGTAAATAGAACTTTGGGAACACTTTTGCGTGCTATTCTTAAAAAGAACTTGGATTGACATTTCTATGGACTTTATTTTGGGGTTGTCTAGGACTAAGAAGGGGAGGTATTCTATTTTTGGATTACTTTATAGGCTAAACTTTGCTCAATATTGTTGTAATCTGAAAGGGGATCGGTTACGGTGACCGAAAGCGCAACGGAAGTTTAAAAAATCAAATTTTTAAGCAAAAATTTCGGCCACCGTGCATTTCATGTAGCAAATACAAAAACACAACTATTTCATACATAGGGTGTAAGAAATGTACCTATCAATCACAAGGATTGATGTATGGCTCCAACTTTGTTGTTAAACAACAAAGCTCTTGAATGGCATGAAGAAATCTACAAGCTTCCTCCTACCTTGAATCTTTCCTTCAAATTAAGCCCACCACCAACTAGGTAGATCCCCTCATATTTTGCACTAGAAAAATATGAGGATTTTTCAAAGAGAAGTGTGGTGTTCCTCAACAAATTGAAGAACAAAAATGGAGAGAAAACTTGGAGAGAAAGTGAATAGTATTTTCGGCACTATTCATCCCTAGGAGAGAAGGAGAGACATTTTTTTGGTTGTGGGAAAAGTTGTGTCAAAAAGGTGCATGCTATGCCTTGAAAACTCAAAAAGTAGTCTCCCAACCTTTCACCTCCCATGCATGCATATTATATGGTTTTTATCAAAATAAAAACCATGGACTAAATTTAATTATCTCAAACATATTTGAGACTAATTAAACATTACTTGAATTACCCAAGTCCCACTAGTTAAATAATTAATTTAAATTGAGCTCTACAAGACTCAATAATATTTAATTAATTCAACACTTGAATTAATTTAATTATTTGGACTCTACTAGGTCCACTAGTGTTTAATTAATTCAGCACTTGAATTAATTTAATTTAGTCCATAATAATGTTTATGAAAATCACAATTTTCAAATACATTATTCACTTGGCCAAATTTTAATTTAGGAACACTTCCATAAATTAAAATTTACATTTCTCTCATAGAAGTCATACTTCTAATTTTCCTTACGCTTATAAACTCCTTTATAAGTCGTTCAACACATTGAACTATTTTTACTTCTCAACGGGATCTAGAAAGCTAGTACTTGTGTGGCCCTCAATGGTTCATTGATACAACTAGCCGTGGGTTCACATCTCCATGTGATTCGGACTAAACATGTCCTTATATGAGCATACCCCAATTGCTCCATTCTTACTTATCAACTCCTTGATAATAAGAACGTCAGAACTCAAGTCTGATAGTACCCAACCAATCATGTTAAACGCCTAGCAGCATCGCTTACATGATTCCCTAGGTATCAAATGATAGTGCCTGCAAGAACCATTCAATTATGGTTAGCGTACAGTACGGTCCCTTCAACTCATATATCCCGACCGATTCGACAACCATTGGTTTATCGAGAGTTGTCAATGAATCGATACTATGTGTCATGTCGTAGTTGCATTGATGGTGTAATCTATGAAACCCCTTTCATAATTACAACCATACTCTGGCCAGAGATTTCAACCTACATACACATGATAACACATAGGATATCCATACCCGAAGGTAAGCGGTGAATCCCCGGCTACAATGCATCGACTCCTATGTGTTTCGACAGAACACCCAACCTTGCCACCTGATGACCCCATGAGAGTCGGTAAACAAGTCAAAGTGTAATTCTAGCACATAGAGTCTCAATGTTGTCCCGGGTCATAAGGACTAATTCTGTACAACCATAAACTAGGACATTTCCACTCGATAAGTGAGAACCACTTGGAAAGTCCTTTTATGGAGGGTTGTTCAGTGCACTCTACAAGGAGCACCTATCTGCATGTTCGGACATCACAATGTCCCCTACCAATGAAACATGGTACTCACATCGCAGATACTAGTCTCTAACTCGAGCGGCCTATATCCTTCTTAGTGGCGGCTGAATCGACTAGGAACCGTTTAGAATATACAGTATTACAAATATGAGTTTCATGATACTCATCAGATGAGTATCTCATATTCTTTCTACTATTTGTATATTCAAGGGCTTTATCTATGCAACTAGCATGGGTATACAGATAAAGATGTGCCAAAATAATAATTTCAAATATTACTAAAATAAAGATTGCTTATACATAGAGTTTCATTGTGAACACTCGGCCAACACTTGGATCGACGGGCACCTACTCTAACAATCTCCCACTTGCACTAGAGCCAACTACCCATATGCTTTAAACCCATTGATTCGCGATGCTTGTCGAATAATGGTCCAGGTAAAGGCTTAGCTAGTGGATCAACAACATTATCTGCGGGGCCGACTTTGTCAAAAGACACTTCTTCCTCTTTCCACAATCTCTCCGAGGATGTGGTACTTACTCAATACATGTTTGGACTTCTGATGAGACCTTGGCTCCTTTGCTTGAGCTAAAGCTCCCGTGTTGTCACAAAACACCGGGACAGGAGCAACTCTATTAGGAATGACGTCCAACTCTTAGACGAAATTACCTTATCCAAACAGCCTCCCTTGCTGCATCTGATGCAGCAATGTATTCTGCCTCTGTGCTGGAATCCGTAATATTGTCTTACTTGGAACTCTTCCAAGAGACAGCAGCACCATTGAGTATGAATACAAAACAAGAGGTTGACTTCGAGTCATCGATATCGCTTTGGAAGCTAGAGTCGGTATAGCCTTCCAATGTTAGTTCTCCACCCCATAGTCCAAGAACAATTTCTTGGTCCTTCTCAACTACTTGAGGATGTCTTTCACAATTTTCAAATGTGGAAGATCGGGGTTCGATTGATATCTACTCACTACACTTAGTGCGTAAGCCACGTTAGGACACGTAGATATCATCCCATACATGATTCTACCAATTGCCGAAGCATATGGAATGCTTTGTCATCGCCGCTATCTCTGCATCAGTCTTGAAAGACAGACTTGGATAGGGACACGCCATGACACATTGGTAGATGTCCTTTCATGGACTTATCCATCGAGAACCGCTTCACAATGGTATCAATGTATGTGGACTGGGTGAGACCAAGCAATCTTTTCCGATCTATCTCTATAGATCTGTATTCCCAATACACAAGATGCTTCACCCAAGTCATGTATCGAGAACTCTCTTGCTATCCATATTTTTGTTGATTGCAACATTCCTACATCATTCCCAATGATTAGAATGTCATCAACATAAAATACCAGGAATGTCACAACACTCCCACTGACCTTCTTATACACACAGGGTTCCTCAGGATTCTTAGTAAATCAAACTCTTTGATTGTACTAGCGAATCTAAGGTTCCGACTCCTAGATGCCTGCTTTAGACCATAAATAGATCTTTGAAGTTTGCATACCATATGCTCGCTTCCGATAGATGTAAACCCACCAGGTTTGAGACATGTAAATCTTTTCCTTAATATCCCCATTAAGAAAGGCTGTCTTAACATCCATCTGCCATATCTCATAGTCATACCATGCAGCTATGGCTAGCAATATCCTTATAGACTTGAACATTGCAACTGGTCAAAAGGTTTCCTCAAAGTCAACTCCTTGTCTTTGAGTATATCCTTTTTGCCACCAATCGCGCCTTGAAGGTCAATACCTTCCCATCCGTCCCAAGTCCCTATGGGAACCTTTCCCTCAGGTGGATCTATAAGATCCCACACTTGGTTCGAATGCATAGAATTCATCTCAGATTCCATAGCTTCAAGTCATTTGGATGAATCGGCATCAGATAACGCTTCCTTGAAGGTCCACGGATCACATCCATGGTTAGGCTCATCATGGCCCTCTTCAAGAAGCTGACCATACCTCATAGGTGGTCTCGAGACTTTCTCGGATTTTCTAGGAGCTTGTATCTCCTCACTTGGCTCTCGGGTGTGGGTTCTATAATTGTGGGTGTCTCTCGAACCTCTTCGAGTTCTATCATCTCCCTTTTTCTATCCAATAGAAACTCCTTTTCCAAAAAGGTTGCATTCCTAGAAACAAACACCTTTGTTTCTTGGGGATGATAGAAGTAGTATCCAACCGAATTCATTGGATATCCCACAAAATAATATAAAATGGATCGACTATCCAATTTATCTCCCACTACCTGCTTCATAAGCAGGGCACCCCCATATTCTAAGATAAGAATATTTGGGAGGCTTACCCATCCATATCTCATATGGTGTCTGCCTTTGAATGGACATTTAATGGAATATCTTTCAATTTTAAGTTATAGAGATCGTTTTCAAGTTCTCAAGTACCAATTAAACATTCATTCTTGTAAATGTTGCAAACACCTTTGCAAAATAAACAAGAATATCCATTATTATCAACATAGAAATGGAAACAATGTTTTTACAAAAATAGGTACAAACAAAACATCTCATAAAATTAACTTAAACTATTGTTCAATAATAAGTAAACATCTTCAATAGCCTTGGCAGCAACTCTTGCTCCATTGCTCATCCTCTAGAAGGTCACACCTTCCTTAAGCATTCTACTTCTTCCCATCACCTATAACTCATTATAGAGATGTGAGTCACAACTGGTATCTAATACCCAAGAAGTAGAGTTAATTGAAACGTTTACTTAAATTTAGAACATACCGTTTCCAGAACACTTCTGGGCCAGATATTCCTTGCAATTTCGCCTCCAATGTCCAGGCTTCTTGCAGTGATGACATTCATCAGCAGTCTTGTCAGCCTTAACTGGTGTGGCTGCCACAACGGGATTCGGAGATTGCCTCAACAAGGGCACATTCTTCTTGGGACGTTGGAAAGAACGCTTCTTTCCATTCCCATGTGGATCAATCTTCGTACCAGATGAAGAACCCACATAAAGAACCAACTTCTCTTTCTTGATGGTGGATTCAAACGTAACAAGCATATTCACCAACTCCTCAAGGGTCGGTTCAATCTTGTTCATGTTGAAGTTCACCACAAAAGGATCAAATGAGCTAGGCAGTGATAAGAGCAACACGTCGGTGGTCAACTCTGAAGGCAAGATCAGATCCATGCCAACGAGCTTGTCCACGAGCCCGATCACCTTTAGGCCATGCTCATGGACCGAAGCCTCATCTCGCATGCGCAAAGTGATCAGCTCCTTGACGGTAGCATGCCTAAGAGGACGTCTTTGCTCTCCAAAGAGCTCCTTGAGGTGCAAATGAATGTCAGCAGCACTCTTTGCACCCTCAAAACGCCTCTGCAGCTCATCGTTCATAGAAGTAAGCATATAACACCTGGCTATAAAGTCATGGTCACACCATTCCTTGTAAGCCTGCAATTCCTCAGGATTGCAGTCAGTCGGAGCCTCAACAGGGGGCGACTCAGTCAGTGTATATGCTACCCTTTCCGAATTCAAGACGATTTTTAGGTTTCTTAGCCGAGTGAGGTAATTAGGTCTAGTTAATATGTTTTTGTCGAGTATTACGGATATTGGATTGCGAATCGATGACATCGTCAATTTGTACTGAAAAGTGAAAACAGATAAATGTTGGTGACTATTTTAAAATATTTAGTAAGATATGAAGTTTGGACTTTTACTTTATAAATATTTGCTCCCACTGTTTTGACATCTTTCACTACCCTCTAGTGAAAACGGGAAACTCCTTTCCTCAGTAGGTACGTAAGGTCCAATTAGCGAATTATGATCCCGAATAATATCAGCCAATCACAATTCCTAAAAGGTAGTTTCCAATTGCATCACAATGCAACCCTTAACGTAAACGTTTGTCTCACGTTTGATTAGGACCCAATAATATGACGTCGTTCATCTTCACGTGTCAAGCCTTACCCATCGATGTTGAACCTTAATGGGCGGTCGCCATGAGTTCCCCCAATAATATGAGCCGAAATCATGGGAGTTCCACGTAGTTCACATCACCATGTCAATGGATGTCACAGCTTTCCGGCACCCAAAGCTCCCCCAATAATATGAGCCGAGCCCCGAGTACGGGTAGCGTTCATCATGCACCCATTGTCGATGGAAGACAAGGAAATTATAAACAAATTTATAATTCCCCTTTTCGGGCTTGATATTAATTTTGAATCTTATTCAAAATGAGGGTTTTTAATTTTGAAAGGTCTCATCATTAATTTTATTTAAAAGCTCGCCATGTTTGATCGTATGTTTGCCGGATTCATGCAACTTTGTTATTATCATAATAATAACGCACATACTCATTATTTATAACATATCATGCATATATTATAAACAGTAAACAAAACAAGGATGATCAATCGCCCCAATACTAATGGCCCATGTGAGCTAAACACGGGCCTAGGTCCAATCCTAGGGTAAATGCACGGGATGCAAATGCAACTACATTATTACATTAGCATCCAATATTACATGTCTTCGATCTTCATAATCACCAAGGCCACCATCTTCCAATCTTGATCTTCCACTATTCTAATATTTACAATTAAATATCCATGGCACATAGGGATACATCTCATGGGGTGGGAACGGGCCATAAACCAAGCCCACTTTATAAATTGATAATTATTACAATCATTCAACATCAAATATCCTAGCATACACCTAGCAAATTGGGCTTGGGCTTTTGATCATCCTTCATGCATAATATCACATATCATACACCATCAATTAATTATCACAATGATTAATTGATCCAATATTATATATCTTGATCCAATCACTAACCGCCACGATTATAAACTAAATTAACAAAGTATACAAACACCTTTGTCTACTTTCAAATTAATTTATTTATAACCGAATTTCTTGTAAATCACCATTTACTATAAATAATTAAAGTCCAACTTAAATTATTTATTTCATGAGAAAAATTTGCAACTTTTGTAATTTTAAACTTAAGGGCGCAAAAACTTATTTTTCACCAAAAACATTTTCGGCCCTTTTAAAATTCACAAACATGTTAGCCATCCAATGGCCCAACAACTCAAGGCCCATGACACTTTGATATTCCAAAACACTTTTGGAAACCCTAGCCGTCATCGCCGTCGCCGGAGCTCCGTCGCCGGATTCCGGCCAACATTCCGGCCAAAAAAATTATTTTTTTTTTCGAAGGGGCTGTTCGGGCAGCCCGAAGGGCTGCCCTAGCTGCCCAAAACGGTCCTCGAACTTGCTGCCCGAATTTTTCCCCAAAAACGGTCCTCGATTTGTTGCAAAAATACACTCATGCGGTTAGAAATCGATCACAACATAATATATATTGTATTTGTGTTGGATTAATTAAATTATTTCGAGTCTTGTAGAGCTCAATTAAAATAATTATTTAACTAGTGGGACTTGAGTAAATTCAAGTAATGTTTAAATAGTCTCAAATGTGTTTGAGATATTTAAATTTAGTCCAAAGTTTTTAATTTGATTAAAAACTATATAGTATGCATGCATGGGAGGTGAAGGGTTGGAGATTACTTTTGAATAAAATAATGGCATGGCATGCTACTTTTTGCTTTTGCTTTTTGCAACACCAAGACATGGAATTAAAATTATTCTCCTGTATCTACTATAAAAAGCGGAGGGATTATATCTATGGATTAGTTTATGGGCTAAACTTTGCACAATAAAGTTGTAATCTACTACTTGTCATCCTCAAACGGATGGACAAACTGAAGTTGTAAATAGAACTTTCGGAACAATTTTGCGTGCTATTCTTTAAAGAACTTAGATTGACATTTCTATGGACTTTATTTTGGGGTTGCCTAGGACTAAGAAGGGGAGGGATTCTATTTATGGATTACTTTATGGGCTAAACTTTGCACAATAAAGTTGTAATCTACTACTTGTCATCCTCAAAGGGATGGACAAACTG
This sequence comes from Primulina eburnea, assembly GCF_022965805.1. Taxonomy (NCBI): domain Eukaryota; kingdom Viridiplantae; phylum Streptophyta; class Magnoliopsida; order Lamiales; family Gesneriaceae; genus Primulina; species Primulina eburnea. Next base: position 191,957 of record NW_027331376.1, read on the forward strand.
AAGTTGTAAATAGAACTTTGGGAACACTTTTGCGAGGGATTCTAAAAGAACTTGGATTGACATTTCTATGGACTTTATTTTGGGGTTGCCTAGGACTAAGAAGGAGAGAGATTCTAATTATGGATTAATTTATGGGCTAAACTTTGCACAATAAAGTTGTAATCTACTACTTGTCATCCTCAAACGGATGGACAAACTGAAGTTGTAAATAGAACTTTGGGAACACTTTTGCGTGCTATTCTTAAAAAGAACTTGGATTGACATTTCTATGGACTTTATTTTGGGGTTGCCTAGGACTAAGAAGGGGAGGGATTCTTAAAAGAACTTGGATTGACATTTCTATGGACTTTATTTTGGGGTTGCCTAGGACTAAGAAGGGGAGGGATTATATTTTTGGATTACTTTATGGGCTAAACTTTGCACAATAAAGTTGTAATCTACTACTTGTCATCCTCAAACGGATGGACAAACTGAAGTTGTAAATAGAACTTTGGGAACACTTTTGCGTGCTATTCTTAAAAAGAACTTGGATTGACATTTCTATGGACTTTATTTTGGGGTTGCCTTGGACTAAGAAGGGGAGGGATTCTTAAAAGAACTTGGATTGACATTTCTATGGACTTTATTTTGGGGTTGCCTAGGACTAAGAAGGGGAGAGATTCTATTTTTGGATTATTTTATGGGCTAAACTTTGCTCAATATTGTTGTAATCTACTACTTGTCATCTTCAAACGGATGGACAAACTGAAGTTGTAAATAGAACTTTGGGTACACTTTTGCGTGCTATTCTTTAAAAGAACTTGGATTGACATTTCTATGGACTTTATTTTGGGTTGCCTAAGACTAAGAAAGGGAGGGATTCTATTTTTGGATTACTTTATGGGCTAAACTTTGCTAACTGAAGTTGTAAATAGAACTTTGGGATAAACTTTGCTCAATATTGTTGTAATCTACTACTTGTCATCCTCAAACAGATGGACAAACTGAAGTTGTCAATAGAACTTTGGGAACACTTTTGCGTGCTATTCTTAAAAGAACTTGGATTGACATTTCTATGGACTTTATATTGGGGTTGCCTAGGACTAAGAAGGGGAGGGATTCTATTTTTGGATTACTTTATGGGCTAAACTTTGCACAATAAAGTTGTAATCTACTACTTGTCATCCTCAAACGGATGGACTGTAGTAGCCCGAATTCCAAATTGGGTAATTAACGGAGTAATGGTGATTAAGAAGGTTTAAGGTGTAATTTTGACTATGGTCATGATCGGACGGACCGAAGAGGGTTCGGAAGCACCGAAGAGTTCGGACGATCCGAAGTGTAGTTCGGTGAATCCGATCATAGGTCTCAAGTATTGATCGACACGTCATTTTCCATGCACGTTCGGACGGTCCGAAGTGTATGATCGGAGGATCCGATCATGAGCTGTCAAGAGCCAATGGACACGTAGCGTTCGGACGTTCCGAAGTGTTGTTCGGAGGATCCGAACATGGCCTATAAATAGTGCTCGGATTTCTCATTTGTGACTCGCCAATTCAGAGAGTTCCAGAGCATTTCAGTCGTTTCTGATAGGTTCTAGTCTTTTTCCGAGGTTCGGGCACTAGCGGGGAGCTGCTGGTCTTGTAGCAGAGCTGTTCTCTAGTTGGGAGCTAGCGTCATCAGCGGGCTAGCGACGGACGAAGGTAAAACCCTAAACCTTTGGTAGTAATAGGGAGTACTGGTTTTGCTAGTCGAGCATGGTAGTATTGTTCATTGGGTATGCTCTTGTTGCGTAGGCTTGGATTAGACCTGTTGTCTGGTTGTTCCAGTGGATTAGGATTGCTGTGATAGAGGTACGAAAGTACTATCCGAGATATCCTGGTTGAGTATACATTCATATATGTGTTGCATGATTATCTGTTGCATTGATATATGTCATATGATGCATGCTATTATGTCACGATTTATGATGCATGTTGCATTGCACGTTGAGCCATATCTCCTTCGAGATAGCCTTTGCTGTTGAGCTGTATCTCTTTCGAGATAAGCTATATCTTGGGGCCGCTCAGCCCTGTCTTGTGGACGCATGGACACCGAGAGTACACAGTGGCCGACGGGTCGGGAGGGCTTCGGTGGTCCGGGACATTTTAGGTCCACGTCCGTCTTGTAGTGGATGCAGTGACCCAGAGGTGTACCGCGCGGCACTATCCACTTGGCGCCTCTAGACTGAGCATTGTTGAGATCCTTTTGTGACTCCTGTTTCTTGACTACCCTGGTATCATGTCATAGCATGTGCATTTCATATAGGTTTGTATACTCATGCTTTTGTGCTGAGCGTTCTTATCGCTCACGTCCTCGGTTTTGTTTATCTTGGACACCCCATTCCCTCGGGGCAGGTCTCAGGTTGGATGGTTCCGGAGGAGCAGGAGGAGGACGTTGAGTAGCCGGTTGGTTTAGCTTTCAGTACCATTTTGATTCGATATGGTTGTATCAGATAGTTTGAGTATTCTGGTTTTTCGATTGGGTTGTATAACTTTTGTTCTTAACCATGTTTTTCCGCTGTTATCTCTGATTATTGTTAATTAAGTTAATTGCATGCTTAGCTCTTGATTAGTAGGTGATTCTGGAACGGGTCACTACATGGACAAACTGAAGTTGTAAATAGAACTTTGGGAACACTTTTGCGTGCTATTCTTAAAAAGAACTTGGATTGACATTTCTATGGACTTTATTTTACTTTGGGAACATTTTTGCGTGCTATTCTTAAAAGAACTTGGATTGACATTTCTATGGACTTTATTTTGGGGTTGTCTAGGACTAAGAAGGGGAGGGATTCTATTTATGGATTACTTTATGGGCTAAACTTTGCACAATAAAGTTGTAATCTACTACTTGTCATCCTCAAACGGATGGACAAACTGAAGTTGTAAATAGAACTTTGGGAACAATTTTGCGTGCTATTCTTAAAAAGAACTTGGATTGACATTTCTATGGACTTTATTTTTGGGTTGCCTAGGACTAAGAAGGGGAGGGATTCTTAAAAGAACTTGGATTGAAATTTCTATGGACTTTATTTTGGGGTTGCCAAGGACTAAGAAGGGGAGGGATTCTATTTTTAGATTATTTTATGGGCTAAACTTTGCTCAATATTGTTGTAATCTACTACTTGTCATCTTCAAACGGATGGACAAACTGAAGTTGTAAATAGAACTTTGGGTACACTTTTGCGTGCTATTCTTTAAAAGAACTTGGATTGACATTTCTATGGACTTTATTTTGGGGTTGCCTAAGACTAAGAAAGGGAGGGATTCTATTTTTGGATTACTTTATGGGCTAAACTTTGCTAACTGAAGTTGTAAATAGAACTTTGGGATAAACTTTGCTCAATATTGTTGTAATCTACTACTTGTCATCCTCAAAAAGATGGACAAACTGGAGTTGTCAATAGAACTTTGGGAACACTTTTGCGTGCTATTCTTAAAAGAACTTGGATTGACATTTCTATGGACTTTATTTTGGGGTTGCCTAGGACTAAGAAGGGGAGGGATTCTATTTATGGATTACTTTATGGGCTAAACTTTGCTCAATATTGTTGTAATCTACTACTTGTCATCCTCAAACGGATGGAAAAAATGAAGTTGTCAATAGAACTTTGGGTACACTTTTGCGTGCTATTCTTAAAAGAACCTGGATTGACATTTCTATGGACTTTATTTTGGGGTTGCCTAGGACTAAGAAGGGGAGGGATTCTATTTTTGGATTACTTTATGGGCTAAACTTGCTCAATATTGTTGTAATCTACTACTTGTCATCCTCAAACGGATGGACAAACTGAAGTTGTGAATAGACATTTGGGTACACTTTTGCGTGCTATTCTTAAAAGAACTTGGATTGACATTTCTATGGACTTTATTTTGGGGTTGCCTAGGACTAAGAAGGGGAGGGATTCTATTTTTGGATTACTTTATGGGCTAAACTTTGCTCAATATTGTTGTAATCTACTACTTGTCATCCTCAAACGGATGGACAAACTGAAGTTGTCAATAGAACTTTGGGTACACTTTTGCGTGCTATTCTTAAAAGAACTTGGATTGACATTTCTATGGACTTTATTTTGGGGTTGCCTAGGACTAAGAAGGGGAGGGATTCTATTTTTGGATTACTTTATGGGCTAAACTTTGCTCAATATTGTTGTAATCTACTCTTTGTCATCCTCAAACGGATGGACAAACTGAATTTGTCAATAGAACTTTGGGTACACTTTTGCGTGCTATTCTTAAAAAGAACATGGATTGACATTTCTATGGACTTTATTTTGGGGTTGCTTAGGACTAAGAAGGGGGGGATTCTATTTTTGGATTACTTTATGGGCTAAACCTGCACAATAAAGTTGTAATCTACTACTTGTCATCCTCAAACGGATGGACAAACTGAAGTTGTAAATAGAACTTTGGGAACACTTTTGCGTGCTATTCTTAAAAAGAACTTGGATTGACATTTCTATGGACTTTATTTTGGGGTTGCCTAGGACTAAGAAGGGGAGGGATTCTTAAAAGAACTTGGATTGACATTTCTATGGACTTTATTTTGGCGTTGCCTAGGACTAAGAAGGGAGGGATTATATTTTTGGATTAATTTATGGGCTAAACTTTGCACAATAAAGTTGTAATCTACTACTTGTCATCCTCAAACGGATGGACAAACTGAAGTTGTAAATAGAACTTTGGGAACACTTTTGCGTTCTATTCTTAAAAAGAACTTGGATTGACATTTCTATGGACTTTATTTTGGGGTTGCCTAGGACTAAGAAGGGGAGGGATTCTTAAAAGAACATGGATTGACATTTCTATGGACTTTATTTTGGGGTTGCCTAGGACTAAGAAGGGGAGTGATTCTATTTTTGGATTATTTTATGGGCGAAACTTTGCTCAATATTGTTGTAATCTACTACTTGTCATCCTCAAACGGATGGACAAACTGAAGTTGTAAATAGAACTTTGGGTACACTTTTGCGTGCTATTCTTTAAAAGAACTTGGATTGACATTTCTATGGACTTTATTTTGGGGTTGCCTAAGACTAAGAAGGGGAGGGATTCTATTTTTGGATTACTTTAGGGGCTAAACTTTGCTAACTGAAGTTGTAAATAGAACTTTGGGATAAACTTTGCTCAATATTGTTGTAATCTACTACTTGTCATCCTCAAACAGATGGACAAACTGAAGTTGTCAATAGAACTTTGGGAACACTTTTGCGTGCTATTCTTAAAAGAACTTTGATTGACATTTCTATGGACTTTATTTTGGGGTTGCCTAGGACTAAGAAGGGGAGGGATTCTATTTATGGATTACTTTATGGGCTAAACTTTGCTCAATATTGTTGTAATCTACTACTTTTCATCCTCAAACGAATGGAAAAACTGAAGTTGTCAATAGAACTTTAGGGTACACTTTTGCGTGCTATTCTTAAAAGAACTTGGATTGATATTTCTATGGACTTTATTTTGGGGTTGCCTAGGACTAAGAAGGGGAGGGATTCTATTTTTGGATTACTTTATGGGCTAAACTTTTCTCAATATTGTTGTAATCTACTACTTGTCATCCTCAAACGGATGGACAAACTGAAGTTGTCAATAGAACTTTGGGTACACTTTTGCGTGCTATTCTTAAAAGAACTTGGATTGTGTGGGGACCCGGTCTCTAACTCTTTCTTTGGGATTTAAATGGATCATTAATATAAAAAGTGGGTCAAATTTTCGCTTTTACATTAACTCAAATTAAAGTTAACATAAGAAGATTCTATGTTATTCAACAACATAATATACAAACATAAGATACAAATATGTCTGGTTCCAAACCATATTCGACAACTAGTGATTAATACAGTACATGCAAAAAGTACAACTACTAGTTCTTCTGCTATGCCCGAGATCACCACGCTATGTCCATCTCTCATCCTCTGCGTGACCCAGATCCTGCCCCACCTGTTGTTATGCACACATACAGACATAACAACAGCCGGAAACTCCGGTGAGAACAAATCCCAGTATAAACATGTATACATGCATATAATCAATTAAAATGAAACATGCTATCATGAATGACATCATATGTACATGCAATGCAATGCGAATCAAACCATGTCTGGACTCGACTCGACTAGAACTCTAGGGATCCCGTGATGAATAAGACGTCAATGCCTGTTACCTACTCAACCGATCGTGGTAACTGTACGTCTTATTCCTAGATTTCGGTCAGAACTGTATCAACGGCTGCAATAAGAGTAATGACTACTCCTAAGCTGAGATACACCGAACATCTAGATAGTTGACAATGACTGTCAACGACTCTCCTATCTTAAATGCAATGACTATCAACCTGTAACAAAGCATGCTTATATTCATATCTGAATATTACAATAATCTTACATGCTTGAATACAATTCTATAATCAAAGCATAATCATGTAACAAGATTTGAATATAATTCTATAAACAAGTCATAAACATGTTACCATATATACAAAAATACTAGTATGTGATTTTGGTTTGGGAACTCAAATAATATCTTATTTGAGTTGGGGCTTCCCAAACGAACATAGCTTATACCTTTCTTGTCGCTAAACTTTTATCGATGTCGAGGTCTCGATGTCGACGTGAGGTGTGCTGAATCTGAAATGGCAATGTGGAGACATACAATATCAATCCCCAATTCAACAACACATATACAATCAATCATGAGTCTCGGTATAACTTTTGACGGCATAACGACGTGATTTCTCGATACCGGTCAATCTATATCTTAACCTATATCAATAATCAATACCCTCAACTCATAATTATCATCCCAAACATGTAATTGTACTCAACATCTGCATATTTAGCCCTAACATGCTATAAAAATCGTAACAATTACATATAACATCCGTTCTTCGATCCGGTTGCGTTTCTACAATGACAATTCTCTCAAGAACACAATATGGAGTTCAATTCATCATTTTTTCAACACATAAATATCAAAACATGCTGGAATTGAATGAAACTTACATTACTTTGTAGCTAACAATGAGAGGAGCTCAAAACCGCGATCGGATTTAACTTTGGATGGCTAAATCTTGCATAAGTCTAATTCAAATCTATGAAAAAGCTTGCATATTTCCTGGAGCTATTCTCGGTCATTTGCTGGTGTGTGGAGGCGTAAAATGAAGACACACTATTTATATCATGCATGTCTAAGTACACATGGCTTGTTCTTTGAAATACACGTCTCGCGCATATGCGCGGACACTACTCGCGCATATGCGCGAGACCTACTGTCTCGGCACTTGGCAAAAAATAACACTCGCGCATATGCGCCACTTAACTCGCGCATATGCGCCACAGCTACTGGAGGTGTCGCGCATATGCGCCACTTATCTCAAGCAAGTGCGCCACTGCCTCTGGACATGTCGCGCATGTGCGCCACTAAACTCGCGCATGTGCGCCACAGCTGCTGGAAGTATCGCGCATGTGTGCCACTTTCTTCGCGCATATGCGCCGATGCTACTGTAATTCTCATGCATATGCGCGCATTTCCTCGCGCATATGCGCCATAGCTTCGGCCCTTTACATTTCTTTGGATTGTCTCCTCATCTTTATTGTACATTTTCCTTTTCTTTTCTAGTCCAATATAATACATCTACAATTACCTTAATTATTAACAAAATCAGTCTGATTATGATAACTAAATCTTCGAGCCTTACAGATTGACATTTCTATGGACTTTATTTTGGGGTTGCCTAGGACTAAGAAGGGGAGGGATTCTATTTTTGGATTACTTTATGGGCTAAACTTTGCTCAATATTGTTGTAATCTACTACTTGTCATCCTCAAACGGATGGACAAACTGAAGTTGTAAATAGAACTTTGGGTACACTTTTGCGTGCTATTCTTTAAAAGAACTTGGATTGACATTTCTATAGACTTTATTTTGGGGTTGCCTAGGACTAAGAAGGGGAGGGATTCTATTTTTGGATTACTTTATGGGCTAAACTTTGCTAACTGAAGTTGTAAATAGAACTTTGGGCTAAACTTTGCACAATATTGTTGTAATCTACTACTTGTCATCCTCAAACGGATGGACAAACTGAAGTTGTAAATAGAACTTTGGGTACACTTTTGCGTGCTATTCTTAAAAGAACTTGGAATGACATTTCTATGGACTTTAATTTGGGGTTGCCTAGGACTAAGAAGGGGAGGGATTATATTTTTGGATTACTTTATGGGCTAAACTTTGCTCAATATTGTTGTAAACTACTACTTGTCATCCTCAAACGGATGGACAAACTGAATTGTAAATAGAACTTTGGGTACACTTTTGCGTGCTATTCTTTAAAAGAACTTGGATTGACATTTCTATGGACTTTATTTTGGGGTTGCCTAGGTCTAAGAAGGGGAGGGATTCTATTTTTGGATTACTTTATGGGCTAAACTTTGCTAACTGAAGTTGTAAATAAAACTTTGGGCTAAACTTTGCACAATATTGTTGTAATCTACTACTTGTCATCCTTAAATGGATGGACAAACTGAAGTTGTAAATAGAACTTTGGGTATACTTTTGCGTGCTATTCTTAAAAAGAACTTGGATTGACATTTCTATGGAATTTATTTTAGGGTTGCCTTGGACTAAGAAGGGGAGTGATTATATTTATGGATTACTTTATGGGCTAAACTTTGCACAATAAAGTTGTAATCTACTACTTGTCATCCTCAAACGGATGGACAAACTGAATTTGTCAATAGAACTTTGGGTACACTTTTGCGTGCTATTCTTAAAAAGAACTTGGATTGACATTTCTATGGACTTTATTTTTCTTTGGGAACACTTTTGCGTGCTATTCTTAAAAGAACTTGGATTGACATTTCTATGGACTTTATTTTGGGGTTGCCTAGGACTAAGAAGGGGAGGGATTCTATTTATGGATTACTTTATGGGCTAAACTTTGCACAATAAAGTTGTAATCTACTACTTGTCATCCTCAAACGGATGGACAAACTGAAGTTGTAAATAGAACTTTGGGAACACTTTTGCGTGCTATTCTTAAAAAGAACTTGGATTGACATTTCTTTGGACTTTATTTTGGGGTTGCCTAGGACTAAGAAGGGAAGGGATTCTATTTTTGGATTACTTTATGGGCTAAACTTTGCTCAATATTGTTGTAATCTACTACTTGTCATCCTCAAACGGATGGACAAACTGAAGTAGTCAATAGAACTTTGGGTACACATTTGCGTGATATTCTTAAAAAGAACATGGATTGACATTTCTATGGACTTTATTTTGGAGTTGCCTAGGACTAAGAAGGGGAGGGATTCTATTTTTGGATTACTTTATGGGCTAAAATTTGAACAATAAAGTTGTAATCTACTACTTGTCATCCTCAAACGGATGGACAAACTGAAGTTGTCAATAAAACTTTGGGTACACTTTTGCGTGCTATTCTTAAAAATAACTTGGATTGACGTTTCTATGGACTTTATTTTGGGGTTGCCTAGGACTAAGAAGGGAAGGGATTCTAAAAGAACTTGGATTGACATTTCTATGGACTTTATTTTGGGTTGCCTAGGACTAAGAAGGGGAGGGATTATATTTTTGGATTACTTTATGGGCTAAACTTTGCTCAATATTGTTGTAATCTACTACTTGTCATCCTCAAACGGATGGACAAACTGAAGTTGTCAATAGAACTTTGGGTACACTTTTTGTAATGCCCGAGATTTAATCATTTTAATCAGACGTTGATTAATTGACGTAATGGAAGTCATAGGAACTCAAATGATGAAGCCGGGCGTTGGTTTATGTTAAGTCAAGATGTTAAACCGAACATCTCAAGATGTTAGGCCGAACATCTCGCGCCCGAGCGGTAAATTTTATCCGCCCGAGCGAGATGTTTAATTTGTGAGGGCCGAAAGTGCTTCGCCCTAGCGAGCAAGTTTGACCGCCCTAGCGAGATGAGATGTTCAATCGAGTATCTCGACCGAAACTCCCTCGCCCTAGCGGACGTTTTTGACCGCCCTAGCGAGTAACGTGTAGCTTGAAAGGCAAGCCACTTGGCCTATTGCATGTTCGGGGGTATATATATATATATATACATGCATATCAGAAGAATTGAAGCAGAAATCGATTTTTGAGGGAAAAGCTTCGTTCATATTTTCTTAAATTGATTTGCGAGCGAACCGTCTATCCAAATTGAAATCCGACTTCGGTACTGTGTTCCTATCAACGCAGGCTACGCAAGGACGTAAGTTTTGTTACGTTTAGACAAGATTTGAATTTATGATATTGCCAGAATTGAATATGATTCAGATATGGTGTTTCTACTACCGTAGACATTATAGAATTGAAGTCAGATTAAAGAACAGATTGTTTCTGTAATTGTTATGATTTTCGGAGTAGATTTGACTGAGATTTCATATCAGACTTGTATTGTTATTGAGATTATGACTGGTATTGATATTGATTTCGAAGTCTAGTATTATATTTGTGATGTTCAGATTGACGGGGTTAGTCAGATTGTATTATTATGCCGTCGAAACATCAGTTGATTTATATTGATCAGATTCAGTATTGATTGAGATGGATCAGATTCCGTAATTACTCAGATTGTATTGTGATATCGATGATATGACTTAGATTGTATCTTGTTCAGATATTGATCAGATTATGTACTGATTTGAGTATTGATCAGAACAGATTGTATCTTGAGTTATTCATTGACACAGTGTATTCGATATTATCATTTCAGATTGGATATGGACAGATTGGAATACAGATCATCGTCTTCCTCAGACCGGGACGACAAAGGTATAATTCATGTGATATATGGGAAGTCACAACTCAAATCAGATTAATTTGAGTTTCCCAACAAAATCACATACTAGACTGTTCTTTATATTTTGACATGTTTATGCTTTGATTTCAGAATTGTATTCAAGCATGTATGATCAGTGTGATATTCAGATATGAATATGATTATACGTTGCTTACATATTGATATTCATTGCATCTAAGATAGGAGAGTCTTTGACAGGCATTGTCAAATTACTAGACGTTTCAGTGTATCTCAGCATAGGAGTAGGTATTACTCTTATTGCCGCCGTTGATACAGTTCAGACCGAAGTCTAGGAATGAGACGTACATTACCCCGATTGGAGGGTAGGTAGTGACGTCTTATTCACACCGGGATCCCTAGAGTTCTAGTCGAGTCAAGTCTAGACATGATTTGATTAGGACTGCATGCTTATATGGATGTGGTTCCTAGATCATGGAGCCCATCGTTATTGCTTCCAGTTGTGTTAGCATGTTTTTATGATTAGATTGTTTACATGCATGTTTATCTGATTTGAATTGCATGTTCAGTTAGATTAGATTTCATAGATAATGAACTCTATTATTATTGTTATTGCTTTTATTCATGACAGCATGTTTCATGAGGTATTATGAGTATATGCATGTTTACCATGTTTTATACTGGGATTTATTCTCACCGGAGTTATCCGGCTGTTGTCTTGTTTTGTATGTGTGCATGACAACAGGTGGGGCTGGATCAGGGTCGAGATGACGATGAGAGAAGACGAATTAGCGTGGTGATTCCGGACTTGTAGCAGACTTGGTTTATTACTTGAATTTTAGTAATTGAACCTTAGACTTAGGTTGTACAGTATTGTACTTTTCTACTGAACTGTAGTTTTATACAGATATGTATATTGTTTAGATTCCATTACCTTCCGCAGTTACATTTCAAAAAGAAAAATTTTTAGACCCTGTTTATCGGAACCGATAATTAAATCCCAACTATGATTAAGAAGATGATTAGCGTCCGGGTCCCCACAACAGGTGGTATCAGAGCCGATAGTTCCTTTAGCGATAGATCCTTTAGATTGAGATAGTCAGAACTGATAGATCCTTTAGACTGAGATAGCAGAGAATGAGCGGGGTAGATTGAATTTTCTTCCTTGCATGTGATTGCTAGCATGAGACTTATATCAATGTTGACTTGCATGATGTGTGCTAGCATGATTTATTGCTTTCCCTATTACATGTTGGTTGTATCTGAGTTGATTGCAGCATGTAAGTGTTAAGCCTGAATCAGAACCGAGTCTGAATCAGAGGTATATGATCAGAGGAGGGCTGAGACAGATTGTATAGAGTATGTACTAACCGGTTTGATTATCAGATATGCCGCCTCGAAGAATTTCAGAAAAAGGCAGTACTTCGTCTGAACAGATAGATGCATCAGAAACTCAGATAGAAGTAAAGTTGGCAGAACTTCAGTTATTTCAGCCGCCGATTTTGAGTTGTACAGAGACATCTGAAGATTGTCAGAACTGGTTGGATGACATAGAAATACTATTTGATTTAATTTCTTGTACAGAGGAACAGAAAGTTAAATTGGTATTTCTCCAGTTACGAGAGGCTGCCAGAAGTTGGTGGGTTACCATGAAAGGAGTATTAACACAACGTGGTACTGTTATAACGTGGGAAGTCTTTAGAGCTGAATTCTACCAAAGGTTTTTCTCCGTTTCGTACCGGGAGGACAAAAGAGCAGAATTCGAGAATTTAAGACAAAGCCAACTGAATATTGACGACTATGCTGCTAAATTCTCTACATTACTGCGTTTTGCTCCTCATGTAGCTTGGAATGATGAAGCTGTAGTGAATCAGTTCATCAGAGGATTGAATTCAGAGGTAGTTGCACTGATGAATTTGCAACGACCTTATCATTTTGTTGATATCTTGGGTAGAGCAAAGAGAGCTGAAGCAAGTCTGATTAGACAGCTAGGGAGGTTGTGTGTGAAGCCATCCCAGACCCAGCAATCCCCTCTTCGATTCGATCGAGGCAGTACGAGTGGAAAGCAAGATTTGATGAAAGCTCAAAAGAAGTCATTCAAGAAGATGGGAAGTGGTTCCTCGAGTTCCAGTGGTTCCAGTCCAATCCATACCGATGTCTATTGTAGGACTTGCGGAGGGAGGCATTCCCCAGAGCAATGCAAAGGAGTGCTTGGTAGGTGCAATATCTGTAAACAGCTGGGGCATTTTGCTAAAGTTTGTCCCCAGAGAGGCTTCCGAAAAGGTTAGGAAACAAAGTCATGGGTGGTAATGACAGAAGAACAGACTCAGAACACGTCACAGGTACTATTTGTTATGATTATATTGCAGATGTATTGATATATACTAATGCATTCTTCATGAGTATCTGTGATTGAGTAGCATGGTGATATGCTATATTTATGGGGTCTGTTTGTGCTGTAGTATTGAATTCCTTACTGTTTGGAGGAATATGTTGATGTCAGAGATTTCTGTGACATGTTATATACTACAGTAGAATGAACCCGGGATTGGGCTAGATTATGATGTACTTGTGTTATATGATTTCGATATCATTATTGACATGTAATGCTAAACAAGTACAGAAATATCGTAGAATGTGTTCCAGAAATGGTAAGATTAAGATCAGAGCTAGTTAAGAAATGAGGATTCTAGATCCAGAATTCCTTAGATTCTTGTATTGTTGATGACTCGATTATTACAGAAAGGAACAGATGGTATCCTTATGTATTCAGTAGATCTACTGAAATCGAGTTTAGCCACTACGGATTTGATAGTTATGTAAGGATTGATTGATATTTGCCTAGATGAGACTTCAGATATATTTGATATCAGAAAAGTAGATTTCAGAATTGAATCGATACCAGGTAATGGTTATATACGAGAATTCAGTACAGAATGATATTGAAGATTAATAGAAGGGTACAGATTGCTAACTCTTAGATTCAGGGATGTTCTGATGATTCTATGCTTGTTATATCTATGAGATTTGATATAATTGCAGCATTTGATTGATTCTGTTGAATATTTAAAGACTGTGTTAAATATTCAGAGAACTGTAATTATTGTATACAGAAATGGAGCAGGTATGAATCCGGTATGCAGTTATTGATATAGTGTTTATTTAGAATATACAGTATCTGAAGATTGATTGATTTAGACAGTTAAGACAGAAAGATCAGGAATGCCAGAAATGTCAGAAACTTATCATCTGCAGATTATCTGATTCTGATTTTCTTATTCTCTTATTATGTTATATCTGCTGGCGTATTGTTATTGTTCTAAATCAGTATTGGAGATATTTGATATTGTTTTGGAGCATACTCTATTTGCAGATGAGATATAGCAGTTGATCTGGGCAGTGTGAAGATTTATCAGTCAGTCAGAATTAACAGTTGCCAGAACTTGCTGTTTTATGAGTTTTCTTAAACTCACTAGATTGTATAAGTTGTTTTGATTTCGAATCTGATTGGTTATTGATGTTATTGTGAATCAGTGTGATACAGTGTATTGTAAACAGTTGAAATCAGAGAAGAGTATCGTTTACCGTAACAGATATGTGATTTTGTGTTTGTATCAGACAGACTGATTCTATTGTGTGATATCAGAAGGTTTCAGAATTGTTTACAGCTTTTGATATCTATAGTCAGAGCCAAATTCCAGGTAGGTATTTCTTCTTTATTTTATAGTGTTAACTGATTTGTTTATACCAGACAGTTCGAATCTGAACTTACAGATAGTGTCAGAAATGCGCCGTAATGGGTTTAGTTTTCATTCAGATGAGTGTGAATGTAGTATATTCGAACAGATAGTGATAATATAGACAGATTTGATCAGTTATAACAGAATTTGTACAGAAAGGTTGGCAGAATTGTACTGATATGTCTGAATCGCTAACAGAAAAAGACCGAAAGATAGACATCAGAAGATTCTTACAGAATTTGTGTATTTCTGAATAGAAATGGACGTACATTTCTAGGGCTTTTGTAATGATATTACTGCCATCTTATCCAGATTCGGGATATGATATGATTATGATTGACAGCTTATTCAATCTATATCTATCAGTTTGTACCAGATTACGTACAAACAGAACTAGATGACATAGGTCGATGTCAAAGAAAGGTTCAGATAGAACAGAAAATTTAAGTAGATTATATCAGATTATGATTTTGATTGAGTTGATACTTGTGATAGATTATATCATGAACTCTTTCTCGTAGATTATTCACAGATTGACAGGTAGTCAGAGTGTATTATTCGGATTCTGACAGATATTGGTAGAGTTTAGTACTGGATGTTAGTACTAGTTGTTATGATCTATTGTCACTGCTTGAGGTACTGTATGACAATAGTTATCAAGATAGTTCAGAATAGATAGATTTAGGAAACCAATGTCAGATGATGACAATTGGTATTGGAAATCAAAGATAGAATACGTCTTTGATTGGATTAAACAGATAGGATAATAACTACAGATGGTATTGATTTGTTAGGGATTGCAGAGTAGCATATACGGATGTTGTATAGCTAGTGTTATCCGACCAAGTGGTAAATTCTGATTTCAGATTAGAATCAGAGACTGATTAAAGAAAGATACTTCAGAATGATGTTAGTGAAATGAGTTTGGATGTTAAACTCTGTTCTACAGTTCTTCTGATAGATTTGGGTTGATGATTGGTGAGTTCGAGGACGAACTCAGATCTAAGAGGGGGAGAAATGTAATGCCCGAGATTTAATCATTTTAATCAGACGTTGATTAATTGACGTAATGGAAGTCATAGGAACTCAAATGATGAAGCCGGGCGTTGGTTTATGTTAAGTCAAGATGTTAAACCGAACATCTCAAGATGTTAGGCCGAACATCTCGCGCCCGAGCTGTAAATTTTATCCGCCCGAGCGAGATGTTTAATTTGTGAGGGCCGAAAGTGCTTCGCCCTAGCGAGCAAGTTTGACCGCCCTAGCGAGATGAGATGTTCAATCGAGTATCTCGACCGAAACTCCCTCGCCCTAGCGGACGTTTTTGACCGCCCTAGCGAGTAACGTGTAGCTTGAAAGGCAAGCCACTTGGCCTATTGCATGTTCGGGGGTATATATATATATATATACATGCATATCAGAAGAATTGAAGCAGAAATCGATTTTTGAGGGAAAAGCTTCGTTCATATTTTCTTAAATTGATTTGCGAGCGAACCGTCTATCCAAATTGAAATCCGACTTCGGTACTGTGTTCCTATCAACGCAGGCTACGCAAGGACGTAAGTTTTGTTACGTTTAGACAAGATTTGAATTTATGATATTGCCAGAATTGAATATGATTCAGATATGGTGTTTCTACTACCGTAGACATTATAGAATTGAAGTCAGATTAAAGAACAGATTATTTCTGTAATTGTTATGATTTTCGGAGTAGATTTGACTGAGATTTCATATCAGACTTGTATTGTTATTGAGATTATGACTGGTATTGATATTGATTTCGAAGTCTAGTATTATATTTGTGATGTTCAGATTGACGGGGTTAGTCAGATTGTATTATTATGCCGTCGAAACATCAGTTGATTTATATTGATCAGATTCAGTATTGATTGAGATGGATCAGATTCCGTAATTACTCAGATTGTATTGTGATATCGATGATATGACTTAGATTGTATCTTGTTCAGATATTGATCAGATTATGTACTGATTTGAGTATTGATCAGAACAGATTGTATCTTGAGTTATTCATTGACACAGTGTATTCGATATTATCATTTCAGATTGGATATGGACAGATTGGAATACAGATCATCGTCTTCCTCAGACCGGGACGACAAAGGTATAATTCATGTGATATATGGGAAGTCACAACTCAAATCAGATTAATTTGAGTTTCCCAACAAAATCACATACTAGACTGTTCTTTATATTTTGACATGTTTATGCTTTGATTTCAGAATTGTATTCAAGCATGTATGATCAGTGTGATATTCAGATATGAATATGATTATACGTTGCTTACATATTGATATTCATTGCATCTAAGATAGGAGAGTCTTTGACAGGCATTGTCAAATTACTAGACGTTTCGGTGTATCTCAGCATAGGAGTAGGTATTACTCTTATTGCCGCCGTTGATACAGTTCAGACCGAAGTCTAGGAATGAGACGTACATTACCCCGATTGGAGGGTAGGTAGTGACGTCTTATTCACACCGGGATCCCTAGAGTTCTAGTCGAGTCAAGTCTAGACATGATTTGATTAGGACTGCATGCTTATATGGATGTGGTTCCTAGATCATGGAGCCCATCGTTATTGCTTCCAGTTGTGTTAGCATGTTTTTATGATTAGATTGTTTACATGCATGTTTATCTGATTTGAATTGCATGTTCAGTTAGATTAGATTTCATAGATAATGAACTCTATTATTATTGTTATTGCTTTTATTCATGACAGCATGTTTCATGAGGTATTATGAGTATATGCATGTTTACCATGTTTTATACTGGGATTTATTCTCACCAGAGTTATCCGGCTGTTGTCTTGTTTTGTATGTGTGCATGACAACAGGTGGGGCTGGATCAGGGTCGAGATGACGATGAGAGAAGACGAATTAGCGTGGTGATTCCGGACTTGTAGCAGACTTGGTTTATTACTTGAATTTTAGTAATTGAACCTTAGACTTAGGTTGTACAGTATTGTACTTTTCTACTGAACTGTAGTTTTATACAGATATGTATATTGTTTAGATTCCATTACCTTCCGCAGTTACATTTCAAAAAGAAAAATTTTTAGACCCTGTTTATCGGAACCGATAATTAAATCCCAACTATGATTAAGAAGATGATTAGCGTCCGGGTCCCCACACTTTTGCGTGCTATTCTTAAAAAGAACATGGATTGACATTTCTATGGACTTTATTTTGGGGTTGCCTAGGACTAAGAAGGGGAGGGATTCTATTTTTGGATTACTTTATGGGCTAAACTTTACTCAATATTGTTGTAATCTACTACTTTTCATCCTCAAACGGATGGACAAACTGAAGTTGTCAATAGAACTTTGGGTACACTTTTGCGTGCTATTCTTAAAAAGAACATGGATTGACATTTCTATGGACTTTATTTTAGGGTTGCCTAGGACTAAGAAGGGGAGGGATTCTATTTTTGGATTACTTTATGGGCTAAACTTTGCACAATAAAGTTGTAATCTACTACTTGTCATCCTCAAACGGATGGACAAACTGAAGTTGTCAATAGAACTTTTGGGTACACTTTTGCATGCTATTCTTAAAAAGAACTTGGAATGACATTTCTATGGACTTTATTTTGGGGTTGCCTAGGACTAAGAAGGGGAGGGATTCTATTTTTGGATTACTTTATGGGCTAAACTTTGCACAATAAACTTTGGGTACACTTTTGCGTGCTATTCTTAAAAGAACTTGGATTGACATTTCTATGGACTTTATTTTGGGGTTGCCTAGGACTAAGAAGGGGATGGATTATATTTATGGATTACTTTATGGGCTAAACTTTGCACAATATTGTTGTATCTACTATAAGAAGGGGAGGGATTATATTTATGGATTACTTTATGGGCTAACTTTGCACAATAAAGTTGTAATCTACTACTTGTCATCCTCAAACGAATGGACAAACTGAAGTTGAAAATAGAACTTTGGGAACACTTTTGCGTGCTATTCTTAAAAGAACTTGGATTGACATTTCTATGGACTTTATTTTGGGGTTGCCTACGACTAAGAAGGGTAGAGATTTTATTTATGGATTACTTTATGGGCTAAACTTTGCACAATAAAGTTGTAATCTACTACTTGTCATCCTCAAACGGATGGACAAACTGAAGTTGTAAATAGAACTTTGGGAACACTTTTGCGTGCTATTCTTAAAAAGAACTTGGATTGACATTTCTATGGACTTTATTTTGGGGTTGCCTAGGACTAAGAAGGGAAGGGATTCTATTTTTGGATTACTTTATGGGCTAAACTTTGCTCAATATTGTTGTAATCTACTACTTGTCATCCTCAAACGGATGGACAAACTGAAGTTGTCAATAGAACTTTGGGTACACTTTTGCGTGCTATTCTTAAAAAGAACATGGATTGACATTTCTATGGACTTTATTTTGGGGTTGCCTCGGACTAAGAAAAGGAGGGATTCTATTTTTGGATTACTTTATGGGCTAAACTTTGCACAATAAAGTTGTAATCTACTACTTGTCATCCTCAAACGAATGGACAAACTGAAGTTGTCAATAAAACTTTGGGTACACTTTTGCGTGCTATTCTTAAAAAGAACTTGGATTGACATTTCTATGGACTTTATTTTGGGGTTGCCTAGGACTAAGAAGGGGAGGGATTCTTAAAAGAACTTGGATTGACATTTCTATGGACTTTATTTTGGGTTGCCTAGGACTAAGAAGGGGAGGGATTATATTTTTGGATTACTTTATGGGCTAAACTTTGCTCAATATTGTTGTAATCTACTACTTGTCATCCTCAAACGGATGGACAAACTGAAGTTGTCAATAGAACTTTGGGTACACTTTTGCGTGCTATTCTTAAAAAGAACATGGATTGACATTTCTATGGACTTTATTTTGGAGTTGCCTAGGACTAAGAAGGGGAGGGATTCTATTTTTGGATTACTTTATGGGCTAAACTTTGCTCAATATTGTTGTAATCTACTACTTGTCATCCTCAAACGGATGGACAAACTGAAGTTGTCAATGGAACTTTTGGGTACACTTTTGCGTGCTATTCTTAAAAAGAACTTGGAATGACATTTCTATGGACTTTATTTTGGGGTTGCCTAGGACTAAGAAGGGGAGGGATTCTATTTTTGGATTACTTTATGGGCTAAACATTGCACAATAAACTTTGGGTACACTTTTGCGTGCTATTCTTAAAAGAACTTGGATTGACATTTCTATGGACTTTATTTTGGGGTTGCCTAGGACTATGAAGGGGATGGATTATATTTATGGATTACTTTATGGGCTAAACTTTGCACAATATTGTTGTATCTACTATAAGAAGGGGAGGGATTATATTTATGGATTACTTTATGGGCTAAACTTTGCACAATAAAGTTGTAATCTACTACTTGTCATCCTCAAACGGATGGACAAACTGAAGTTGTAAATAGAACTTTGGGAACACTTTTGCGTGCTATTCTTAAAAGAACTTGGATTGACATTTCTATGGACTTTATTTTTGGGTTGCCTAGGACTAAGAATGTGACACCCTGACCCGATACGATTAAAATATACAGCGGAATTTAAAATTTTCTTTCAAATGGAAGGAGTTTCAAAATACATTTCATAAAAATGTTTACAAAATAACAACATAATCATTCCAATGACATAACAAAATACAAAATATCATTAGTGTGATCATGCTACAAAATGATACAAAATAATCATCCTTCCAATCTTCGTATGCATATGACCCCCATCCACAGTCAACGTCCCGGTCCGTCGCTCTTATCTGCATCACATGAAAATAACTGAAATGAGAATAAATCTCAGCAAGTGGAACTCTTACATAGCAATGATACATAGTATACTCTGTAAAACATGGCTTTTAAATCATAAATACCATCGACTCTGAAACATGAATACTGTAGCAATAACTGTAGCAATAGCATAGCAATAGATAGCAATACGATGGTATTCTCTTTTCTATGGTTGGATTGATATCAATAGTATCTGTGACTGTGGTTGCCAATATCCCATCGATATAAATCGATAACTGTGAGGGGATAAAAGCCTATGGTCGATGATCATCTAATTGCATGCAATGCCATGGCTATGATTAATCAATCCAATAAAACATTTGAACTCTCAATAGCATTTAAGGCCGTCGTTTCGCAATCTCATAATATATCTTGTATTACCTTTATAACAATGGTGAGACATACAATGCCTCCAATAGATAATCAATGAAATGAATACATAACAATGGCTCAATGGAAGGAAATAACACTTTGAAACCTTTAAAACACAATACATATAATATCATGTGAGCAAAAAGGATGAAATTCCACTTACTACCAATAGAACACCTCAAACTTAGCTCTTGGTATACCACCTACAACAATAATCCATAAATAACACCAATATCAACTCTATATCCACAAGTACAAGCCAAATAATCCATTAAACAACTCAAACATCAAATCCAAAATAACCCTTAACTCAAAACCTCATTAGAATCGCACCAAAAACTTACCTAAGCTTCCTTATACCACGGAGAACGTTGATCTCAAGTCGGAAATCCAAACAAAGCCAAGAATCAAAGGTAGGAAGCAATTGAAATGGAGGAAAACCCTTGAAACTAGAGAGGAAATCTCGAAAAAGTGGATAAGATAAGGTAGGAATGAAGTCAACTCAATCAAAAAGGTACTAAATAACTCGCCCATACTTACACCGCGGGTGCGCCAACACAAGCACCGCGGGTGCGCCATGCTCACGGCATACCAAAATAATTCTCATGCACGATCACCGCGGGTGCGGTCCTACAATTACCGCGGGTGCGGTGCACACCGCGGGTGCGGTCCTTGCACTGCCGCGGGTGCGGTGATGCCACGGCCTTCCAAATGCAAAATGATGAATAGTACACCGTGGGGGCACTCATCTAAGAGCGCGGGTGCACTCTACTCACGGCAATGAACAGTAAAACTCAACTAAAATCGATCCAAAACGCTGAAACGAACAATCAACACCAACTAATACCTCAAATAAATAATAACCAATAATACTATAGCCCAAAACACAACTATAAACGACTAATCATAAACCCAAATAACACAATAAAGCTTAAACCGTACCGTACACCGGGCTCGGCTATTACAATCTCCCCTCCTTAGAGGAATTTCGTCCTCGAAATTGATGTCACGGCACGAACAACTCAGGATACCTCTCTCTCATCTCAGTCTCTGGTTCCCACGTAGCCTCCTCGATCAAATGGTTCCTCCAAAGGACTTTAACGATGCCGATCTCTTTGTTCCTCAACACTCTAACTGTGCGATCCAGAATCTGAATCGGAATCTCATGGTAAGTCAAATTCGGCGTCAAGTCCAATGGCTCATGGCGAAGAACATGGGAAGGATCTGCAATATACTTCCTGAGCATCGATACATGAAACACATTATGAACTCTGTCAAGATCGGGCGGTAGGGCTAATCTGTAGGCTCGGTCACCAACTCTGTCCAATATCTCGAATGGACCAATGAATCTAGGACTCAACTTGCCCTTCTTGCCAAATCTCAATACACCCTTGAGAGGTGCTATCTTCAGAAAAACATGATCGCCAACCTCGAACTGCAAAGGTCTACGACGAACATCTGCATAACTCTTCTGCCTCGACTGAGCAGTCTTCATCCTCTCTCTGATAACTGCAACAACATCGGCAGTCTGCTGGACCAACTCGGGACCCAACATCTTCCTCTCACCAACCTCATCCCAAAACAAAGGAGATCTGCACTTCCTGCCATAAAGTGCCTCATACGGTGCCATGCCAATCGTCGCCTGGTAGCTATTGTTGTATGTGAACTCCACAAGTGGCAACTTAGAATCCCAACTACCAGAATAGTCAATAGTACAAGCTCTGAGCATATCCTCCAGAATCTGAATGACTCTCTCTGACTGACCGTCGCTCTGAGGATGATAAGCTGTACTGAAAGCCAATCGAGAACCCATAGCTCTGTGAAGACTCTTCCAAAACTCTGAGGTAAATCTAGGTTCACGATCAGACACGATCGACACGGGCACACCATGAAGTCTAACAATCTCTGCAATGTAGTCCTCGGCATACTGAGACATCGAATACGTCGTCTTGACTGGGAGAAAATGCGCTGACTTGGTCAATCTATCAACAATGACCCAAATGGAATTGAAACCCTTCTGCGTCTTGGGTAAACCAGTCACGAAATCCATAGCAATATGCTCCCACTTCCACTGAGGAATCGGCAAAGATAGCAATGTCCCAGCAGGTCTCTGATGCTCAATCTTAACCTGCTGACAAGTAAGGCACTGAGAAATGAACAAAGCAATATCTTTCTTCATACCTGGCCACCAGTAGAGTCGACGAAGATGCTGATACATCTTCGTACTGCCTGGATGAATCGAATAAGGTGCGGTATGAGCCTCTGTCAAGACGTCTCTACGAATATCGTCGCCAACAGGAACACAAATACGGCCTCTGAAAGTCACCAATCCATCACCATTCAGACTAAACTCTGAATTCCCTCTAGCCTCGGCTCTAGCTCTCAACTCTGCCAACTGCACATCAGTCGCCTGCTCTCTACGGATCCTGTCCGTCAATGTAGATCGAATAACCAACGCTGACAAACGAGCAATGGTCCCTGGAATCACCAGATCAATCTCCTCTCTCTGCAAATCCATCAACAATGGTCTCTGAATCAAAGAACTCAAAGAAGCACTCGATTTGCGGCTCAAAGCATCAGCCACCACATTCGCCTTCCCTGGGTGATAGCTGATCGCCACATCATAATCCTTGACCAGCTCTAACCACCTCCTCTGCCTCATATTGAGCTCTTTCTGCGAGAACAAATACTTCAAACTCTTGTGGTCTGTGAAGATCTCACACTTTTCGCCATACAAGTAATGTCTCCAAATCTTCAGGGCGAAAACCACAGCTGCGAGCTCCAAATCGTGCGTCGGATAATTCTTCTCATAATCCTTCAACTGGCGAGATGCATAGGCAATGACCTTACCTCGCTGCATCAACACTGCACCAAGGCCTCTCTTCAACGCATCGGTATAGACAACAAAATCCTCTGAACCACTGGGCAAAGAAAGAACAGGAGCTGTCGTCAATCTGTCCTTCAACTCCTGAAATGCACTCTGGCAATCGATAGACCACTCGAACTTCACAGTCTTCCTCGTCAGATTGGACAATGGCAGGGCAATCTTAGAGAAACCTGAAATGAAACGACGATAGTAACCTGCCAAACCAAGGAAACTGCGAACCTCTGAAACAGTGGTAGGAATAGGCCAACTCTGAATCGCCTCTATCTTCAACGGATCAACAGCAATTCCATCTCTCGAAACCACATGGCCTAGAAAAGAAATCTGATCCAGCCAAAACTCACACTTCTTCAGCTTGGCAAAAAGCCTCTTCTCTCGCAACAACTGAAGAACAACTCTGAGATGCTCGGCATGAAGCTCTCTGGTCTTGGAATAGATCAAGATATCGTCGATGAAAACAATGACGAAGCTATCCAGATAAGGCTTGAACACACGGTTCATCAGGTCCATGAAGACTGAAGGGGCATTGGTCAACCCAAAAGACATGACAAGAAACTCATAGTGACCGTACCTGGTCCGGAAAGCTGTCTTAGGGATATCAGACTCCCTAACCTTCAACTGATAGTAGCCAGACCGAAGATCAATCTTCGAGTACACAGTAGCACCATGGAGCTGATCAAACAAATCATCTATCCGAGGCAACGGATACTTGTTCTTGACAGTTACTTTGTTAAGCTCCCTGTAGTCGATACACAGTCGCAAAGAACCATCCTTCTTCTTGACAAACAGAACCGGAGCTCCCCAAGGCGAAGAACTCGGACGAATAAAGCCCTTGTCTAAAAGATCCTGCAACTGCGCCTTCAACTCCTTCATCTCGGTAGGGGCCATCCTGTACGGAGCCTTAGAAATAGGAACCGTACCTGGAGCTAAATCAATGACGAACTCAACATCTCTGTCCGGCGGCAAACCCGGAACATCATCCTCAAACACATCAGCAAACTCCCTCACCACATCAATATCATCTACATTCAACTTAATCAATCTATCAACATCCACAATAGAAGCAAGAAACCCATCGCAACCTCTACACAACAATCTCTCAGCCTCAAGACAAGAAATAAAAGGAAGGACCAGCGAAGTACCTGCACTGGCGAGCGCTCCTCCCTGGCCATCATCTGCAAAAGTCACCTTCTTAGCAACACAATCGATAACTGCACGGTAAGTCAAAAGCCAATCCATGCCAAGAATAACGTCGAAAGCAACCATAGGGATAACAATCAAATCAGCGAAGACAACTCGCTCCTCAATACGAACAGGGCACGAAAAGACAATCGATGTCGGGCACAAGACATCCCCCGAAGGTAAAACAACATTAAGATGAAGGGGAAGAACAGAAGGAACTATACCCAAAGATCTCAAAAATAATTCAGACATAAAAGAATGAGTAGCACCAGTATCAATCAAAGTAGTAGCTACTCTGCCTGAAATCAAAATAGTACTAAGGATCAATGAAGATTCACGATTAATACCTTCCTTCGTCATGGAAAAGATACGACCCTGCACCTTCCCTTGGCTATCTCCCCTCGGGCAATTCCTGGCAACGTGGCCTGCCGCGCCACAACGAAAACAAGTATGAGTGCCCAATCTGCACTCTCCTCGATGATGCTTACCACACTTTGGACACTGTGGCTTCTCAGGATCAAATGGAACTGGAACTGGCGGAGGTCTAGGACTCGGCTCCATCTTTCCCTTGCCCTTGAAACGATCCCTGCCCCTCTGATTAGAACCCTGGCCTCTCTGAGCAATGGCCTGGTGTCTCTCCTGCCTCTCCCTGGCGATGTCCTTCTCATCTTGTTCGGCCAACAATGCTTTTGACACAATCTCCTTGAAAGTAACGGCCTTGGACATGTTAATGTCCCGACGAATCACAGCTCTAAGGCCTCGAATGAAATGAGCGCCTTTGTCTTTGTCATTGGATGCAACATACGGAGCAAAAAGGCAACCCTCCTCGAACTTCAGAATATACTGGCCAACATCCATGCTCCCCTGTCGAAGCTCCAAGAACTCCGTAACCTTCCTCGCTCGAAGTGCGTCGGGGAAATACTTGTCGTAGAACAATTCAGTGAACTCTGACCACTTCAGAGTCGCAACATCCACTCCAACTTTCGTAGCATTCCACCAGATACGTGCAGCTTTAACCAGCAAGAACACTGCACAGCTAATCCTGTCTTTATCCTCATACTGGAGATGATCGAAGATAGCTTCAAGCGCCTTGACCCACTCAACAGCAACTAACGGATCGGTGCTACCTGCGAATTCCGGTGGATCCATTCTCTTAAAAGCAGAAAAGACGGCATCAGTGCCAACTGCCTGAGCAACTTGACCTCTCACTTGGCCTCGACCCTGACCTGCTCCTTGCAATCGGAGCAACTGCTGAATCTGATCGCTATGCACCTTGGCCTGCTCCTTAAGCAACTTGCCGAACTCGTCGACAACTCTCGAGGAAGAACTATCCTCACCCTCTGCCGCCTTACGCTTAGGAGGCATACTCTACAATTGCTCACAAGACACAATCAATATATAACAATGAATAGATGCAAGAAAACATACCCGGACAGTTGAAAGTAGACGAAGTCATATGCATTGGTCCGAAGAACCGGTGCTCTGATTCCACTAAATGTGACACCCTGACCCGATACGATTAAAATATACAGCGGAATTTAAAATTTTCTTTCAAATGGAAGGAGTTTCAAAATACATTTCATAAAAATGTTTACAAAATAACAACATGATCATTCCAATGACATAACAAAATACAAAATATCATTAGTGTGATCATGCTACAAAATGATACAAAATAATCATCCTTCCAATCTTCGTATGCATATGACCCCCATCCACAGTCAACGTCCCGGTCCGTCGCTCTTATCTGCATCACATGAAAATAACTGAAATGAGAATAAATCTCAGCAAGTGGAACTCTTACATAGCAATGATACATAGTATACTCTGTAAAACATGGCTTTTAAATCATAAATACCATCGACTCTGAAACATGAATACTGTAGCAATAACTGTAGCAATAGCATAGCAATAGATAGCAATACGATGGTATTCTCTTTTCTATGGTTGGATTGATATCAATAGTATCTGTGACTGTGGTTGCCAATATCCCATCGATATAAATCGATAACTGTGAGGGGATAAAAGCCTATGGTCGATGATCATCTAATTGCATGCAATGCCATGGCTATGATTAATCAATCCAATAAAACATTTGAACTCTCAATAGCATTTAAGGCCGTCGTTTCGCAATCTCATAATATATCTTGTATTCCCTTTATAACAATGGTGAGACATACAATGCCTCCAATAGATAATCAATGAAATGAATACATAACAATGGCTCAATGGAAGGGAATAACACTTTGAAACCTTTAAAACACAATACATATAATATCATGTGAGCAAAAAGGATGAAATTCCACTTACTACCAATAGAACACCTCAAACTTAGCTCTTGGTATACCACCTACAACAATAATCCATAAATAACACCAATATCAACTCTATATCCACAAGTACAAGCCAAATAATCCATTAAACAACTCAAACATAAAATCCAAAATAACCCTTAACTCAAAACCTCATTAGAATCGCACCAAAAACTTACCTAAGCTTCCTTATACCACGGAGAACGTTGATCTCAAGTCGGAAATCCAAACAAAGCCAAGAATCAAAGGTAGGAAGCAATTGAAATGGAGGAAAACCCTTGAAACTAGAGAGGAAATCTCGAAAAAGTGGATAAGATAAGGTAGGAATGAAGTCAACTCAATCAAAAAGGTACTAAATAACTCGCCCATACTTACACCGCGGGTGCGCCAACACAAGCACCGCGGGTGCGCCATGCTCACGGCATACCAAAATAATTCTCATGCACGATCACCGCGGGTGCGGTCCTACAATTACCGCGGGTGCGGTGCACACCGCGGGTGCGGTCCTTGCACTGCCGCGGGTGCGGTGATGCAACGGCCTTCCAAATGCAAAATGATGAATAGTACACCGCGGGGGCACTCATCTAAGAGCGCGGGTGCACTCTACTCACGGCAATGAACAGTAAAACTCAACTAAAATCGATCCAAAACGCAAAAACGAACAATCAACACCAACTAATACCTCAAATAAATAATAACCAATAATACTATAGCCCAAAACACAACTATAAACGACTAATCATAAACCCAAATAACACAATAAAGCTTAAACCGTACCGTACACCGGGCTCGGCTATTACAAAGAAGGGGAGGGATTCTATTTATGGATTACTTTATGGGCTAAACTTTGCACAATAAAGTTGTAATCTACTACTTGTCATCCTCAAACGGATGGACAAACTGAAGTTATAAATAGAACTTTGGGAACACTTTTGCGTGCTATTCTTAAAAGAACATGGATTGACATTTCTATGGACTTTATTTTGGGGTTGCCTAGGACTAAGAAGGGGAGGGATTCTTAAAAGAACTTGGATTGACATTTCTATGGACTTTATTTTGGGGTTGTCTAGGACTAAGAAGGGGAGAGATTATATTTTTCGATTACTTTATGGGCTAAACTTTGCTCAATATTGTTGTAATCTACTACTTGTCATCCTCAAACGGATGGACAAACTGAAGTTGTCAATAGAACTTTGGGTACACTTTTGCGTGCTTTTCTTAAAAAGAACATGGATTGACATTTCTATGGACTTTATTTTGGGGTTGCCTAGGACTAAGAAGGGGAGGGATTATATTTATGGATTACTTTATGGGCTAAACTTTGCACAATAAAGTTGTAATCTACTACTTGTCATCCTCAAACGGATGGACAAACTGAAGTTGTAAATAGAACTTTGGGAACACTTTTGCGTGCTATTCTTAAAAGAACTTGGAATGACATTTCTATGGACTTTATTTTGGGGTTGCCTAGGACTAAGAAGGTGAGGGATTATATTTATGGATTACTTTATGGGCTAAACTTTGCTCAATATTGTTGTAATCTACAACTTGTCATCCTCAAACGGATAGAAAAACTGAAGTTGTCAACAGAACTTTGGGTACACTTTTGCGTGCTATTCTTAAAAAGAACTTAGGTTGACATATCTATGG
Source organism: Primulina eburnea (assembly GCF_022965805.1). Taxonomy (NCBI): domain Eukaryota; kingdom Viridiplantae; phylum Streptophyta; class Magnoliopsida; order Lamiales; family Gesneriaceae; genus Primulina; species Primulina eburnea. Next base: position 220,710 of record NW_027331376.1, read on the forward strand.
ACTTTATTTTGGGGTTGCCTAGGACTAAGAAGGGGAGGGATTCTATTTTTGGATTACTTTATGGGCTAAACTTTGCTCAATATTGTTGTAATCTATTAATTGTCATCCTCAAACGGATGGACAAACTGAAGTTGTCAATAGAACTTTGGGAACACTTTTGCGTGCTATTCTTAAAAGAACTTGAAATGACATTTCTATGGACTTTATTTTGGGGTTGCCTAGGACTAAGAAGGGGAGGGATTATATTTATGGATTACTTTATGGGCTAAACTTTGCACAATAAAGTTGTCATCTACTACTTGTCATCCTCAAACGGATGGACAAACTGAAGTTGTAAATAGAACTTTGGGAACACTTTTGCGTGCTATTCTTAAAAGAACTTGGAATGACATTTCTATGGACTTTATTTTGGGGTTGCCTAGAACTAAGAAGGGGAGGGATTATATTTATTGATTACTTTATGGGCTAAACTTTGCTCAATATTGTTGTAATCTACTACTTTTCATCCTCAAACGGATGGACAAACTGAAGTTGTAAATAGAACTTTGGGAACACTTTTGCGTGCTATTCTTAAAAGAACTTGGAATGACATTTCTATGGACTTTATTTTGTGGTTGCCTAGGACTAAGAAGGGGAGGGATTATATTTATGGATTACTTTATGGGCTAAACTTTGCTCAATATTGTTGTAATCTACAACTTGTCATCCTCAAACGGATGGACAAACTGAAGTTGTCAACAGAACTTTGGGTACACTTTTGCGTGCTATTCTTAAAAAGAACTTGGATTGACATTTCTATGGACTTTATTTTGGGGTTGCCTAGAACTAAGAAGGGGAGGGATTCTTAAAAGAACTTGGATTGACATTTCTATTGACTTTATTTTGGGGTTGCCTAGGACTAAGAATGGGAGGGATTATATTTATGGATTACTTTATGGGCTAAACTTTGCACAATAAAGTTGTAATCTACTACTTGTCATCCTCAAACGGATGGACAAACTGAAGTTGTCAACAAAACTTTGGGTACACTTTTGCGTGCTATTCTTAAAAAGAACTTGGATTGACATTTCTATGGACTTTATTTTGGGGTTGCCTAGGACTAAGAAGTGGAGGGATTCTATTTTTGGATTACTTTATGGGCTAAACTTTGCTCAATATTCTTGTAATCTACTACTTTTCATCCTCAAACGGATGGACAAACTGAAGTTGTCAATAGAACTTTGGGTACACTTTGGCGTGCTATTCTTAAAAGTACTTGGATTGACATTTCTATGGACTTTATTTTGCGGTTGCCTAGGACTAAGAAGGGGAGGGATTCTATTTTTGGATTACTTTATGGGCTAAACTTTGCTCAATATTGTTGTAATCTACTACTTGTCATCCTCAAACAGATGGACAAACTGAAGTTGTCAATAAAACTTTGGGTACACTTTTGCGTGCTATTCTTAAAAAAAACTTGGATTAACATTTCTATGGACTTTATTTTGAAGTTGCCTAGGACTAAGAAGGGGAGGGATTCTATTTTTGGATTACTTTATGGGCTAAACTTTGCTCAATATTGTTGTAATCTACTACTTTTCATCCTCAAACGGATGGACAAACTGAAGTTGTCAATAGAACTTTGTGTACACTTTGGCGTGCTATTCTTAAAAGTACTTGGATTGACATTTCTATGGACTTTATTTTGGGGTTGCCTAGGACTAAGAAGGGGAGGGATTCTATTTTTGGATTACTTTATGGGCTAAACTTTGCTCAATATTGTTGTAATCTACTACTTGTCATCCTCAAACGGATGGACAAACTGAAGTTGTAAATAGAACTTTGGGAACACTTTTCCGTGCTATTCTTAAAAGAACTTGGATTGACATTTCTATGGACTTTATTTTGGGGTTGCCTAGGACTAAGAAGAGGAGGGATTCTATTTATGGATTACTTTATGGGCTAAAATTTGCACAATAAATTTGTAATCTACTACTTGTCATCCTCAAACGGATGGACAAACTGAAGTTGTAAATAGAACTTTGGGAACACTTTTGCGTGCTATTCTTAAAAGAACTTGGAATGACATTTCTATGGACTTTATTTTGGGGTTGCCAAGGACTAAGAAGGGGAGGGATTCTTAAAAGAACTTGGATTGACATTTCTATAGACTTTATTTTGGGGTTGCCTAGGACTAAGAAGGGGAGGGATTTTATTTTTGGATTACTTTATGGGCTAAACTTTGCTCAATATTGTTGTAATCTACTACTTGTCATCCTCAAACGGATGGACAAACTGAAGTTGTCAATAGAACTTTGGGTACACTTTTGCGTGCTATTCTTAAAAAGAACATGGATTGACATTTCTGTGGACTTTATTTTGGAGTTGCCTAGGTCTAAGAAGAGGAGGGATTATATTTATGGATTACTTTATGGGCTAAACTTTGCACAATAAAGTTGTAATCTACTACTTGTCATCCTCAAACGGATGGATAAACTGAAGTCGTAAATATTACTTTGGGAACACTTTTGCGTGCTATTCTTAAAAGAACTTGGAATGACATTTCTATGAACTTTATTTTGGGGTTGCCTAGGACTAAGAAGGGGAGGGATTATATTTATGGATTACTTTATAGGCTAAACTTTGCTCAATATTGTTGTAATCTACAACTTGTCATCCTCAAACGGATGGACAAACTGAAGTTGTCAACAGAACTTTGGGTACAATTTTGCGTGCTATTCTTAAAAAGAACTTGGATTGACATTTCTATGGACTTTATTTTGGGGTTTCCTAGGACTAAGAAGGGGAGGGATTCTATTTTTGGATTACTTTATGGGCTAAACTTTGCTCAATATTGTTGTAATCTACTACTTTTCATCCTCAAACGGATGGACAAACTGAAGTTGTCAATAGAACTTTGGGTACACTTTGGCGTGCTATTCTTAAAAGTACTTGGATTGACATTTCTATGGACTTTATTTTGGGGTTGCCTAGGACTAAGAAGGGGAGGGATTCTATTTTTGGATTACTTTATGGGCTAAACTTTGCTCAATATTGTTGTAATCTACTACTTGTCATCCTCAAACGGATGGACAAACTGAAGTTGTAAATAGAACTTTGGGAACACTTTTCCGTGCTATTCTTAAAAGAACTTGGATTGACATTTCTATGGACTTTATTTTGGGGTTGCCTAGGACTAAGAAGGGGAGAGATTCTATTTATGGATTACTTTACGGGCTAAAATTTGCACAATAAATTTGTAATCTACTACTTGTCATCCTCAAACGGATGGACAAACTGAAGTTGTAAATAGAACTTTGGGAACACTTTTGCGTGCTATTCTTAAAAGAACTTGGATTAATCTTTCTATGGAATTTATTTTGGGGTTGCCTAGGACTAAGAAAGGGAGGGATTCTATTTTTGGATTACTTTATGGGCTAAACTTTGCTCAATATTGTTGTAATCTACTACTTGTCATCCTCAAACGGATGGACAAACTGAAGTTGTAAATAGAACTTTGGGAACACTTTTGCGTGCTATTCTTAAAAGAACTTGGATTGACATTTCTATGGACTTTATTTTGGGGTTGCCTAGGACTAAGAAGGGGAGGGATTATATTTATGGATTACTTTATGGGCTAAACTTTGCACAATAAAGTTGTAATCTACTACTTGTCATCATCAAACGGATGGACAAACTGAAGTTGTAAATAGAACTTTGGGAACACTTTTGCGTGCTATTCTTAAAAGAACTTGGAATGACATTTCTATGGACTTTATTTTGGGGTTTCCTAGGACTAAGAAGGTGAGGGATTATATTTATGGATTACTTTATGGGCTAAACTTTGCTCAATATTGTTGTAATCTACAACTTGTCATCCTCAAACGGATAGAAAAACTGAAGTTGTCAACAGAACTTTGGGTACACTTTTGCGTGCTATTCTTAAAAAGAACTTAGGTTGACATATCTATGGACTTTATTTTGGGGTTGCCTAGGACTAAGAAGGGGAGGGATTCTATTTTTGGATTACTTTATGGGCTAAACTTTGCTCAATATTGTTGTAATATATTAATTGTCATCCTCAAACGGATGGACAAACTGAAGTTGTCAATAGAACTTTGGGAACACTTTTGCGTGCTATTCTTAAAAGAACTTGAAATGACATTTCTATGGACTTTATTTTGGGGTTGCCTAGGACTAAGAAGGGGAGGGATTATATTTATGGATTACTTTATGGGCTAAACTTTGCACAATAAAGTTGTAATCTACTACTTGTCATCCTCAAACGGATGGACAAACTGAAGTTGTAAATAGAACTTTGGGAACACTTTTGCGTGCTATTCTTAAAAGAACTTGGAATGACATTTCTATGGACTTTATTTTGTGGTTGCCTAGGACTAAGAAGGGGAGGGATTATATTTATGGATTACTTTATGGGCTAACCTTTGCTCAATAAAGTTGTAATCTACTACTTGTCATCCTCAAACGGATGGACAAACTGAAGTTGTCAACAAAACTTTGGGTACACTTTTGCGTGCTATTCTTAAAAAGAACTTGGATTGACATTTCTATGGACTTTATTTTGGGGTTGCCTAGGACTAAGAAGTGGAGGGATTCTATTTTTGGATTACTTTATGGGCTAAACTTTGCTCAATATTCTTGTAATCTACTACTTTTCATCCTCAAACGGATGGACAAACTGAAGTTGTCAATAGAACTTTGGGTACACTTTGGCGTGCTATTCTTAAAAGTACTTGGATTGACATTTCTATGGACTTTATTTTGCGGTTGCCTAGGACTAAGAAGGGGAGGGATTCTATTTTTGGATTACTTTATGGGCTAAACTTTGCTCAATATTGTTGTAATCTACTACTTGTCATCCTCAAACGGATGGACAAACTGAAGTTGTCAATAGAACTTTGGGTACACTTTTGCGTGCTATTCTTAAAAAAAACTTGGATTAACATTTCTATGGACTTTATTTTGAAGTTGCCTAGGACTAAGAAGGGGAGGGATTCTATTTTTGGATTACTTTATGGGCTAAACTTTGCTCAATATTGTTGTAATCTACTACTTTTCATCCTCAAACGGATGGACAAACTGAAGTTGTCAATAGAACTTTGTGTACACTTTGGCGTGCTATTCTTAAAAGTACTTGGATTGACATTTCTATGGACTTTATTTTGGGGTTGCCTAGGACTAAGAAGGGGAGGGATTCTATTTTTGGATTACTTTATGGGCTAAACTTTGCTCAATATTGTTGTAATCTACTACTTGTCATCCTCAAACGGATGGACAAACTGAAGTTGTAAATAGAACTTTGGGAACACTTTTCCGTGCTATTCTTAAAAGAACTTGGAGTGACATTTCTATGGACTTTATTTTGGGGTTGCCTAGGACTAAGAAGAGGAGGGATTCTATTTATGGATTACTTTATGGGCTAAAATTTGCACAATAAATTTGTAATCTACTACTTGTCATCCTCAAACGGATGGACAAACTGAAGTTGTAAATAGAACTTTGGGAACACTTTTGCGTGCTATTCTTAAAAGAACTTGGAATGACATTTCTATGGACTTTATTTTGGGGTTGCCAAGGACTAAGAAGGGGAGGGATTCTTAAAAGAACTTGGATTGACATTTCTATAGACTTTATTTTGGGGTTGCCTAGGACTAAGAAGGGGAGGGATTTTATTTTTGGATTACTTTATGGGCTAAACTTTGCTCAATATTGTTGTAATCTACTACTTGTCATCCTCAAACGGATGGACAAACTGAAGTTGTCAATAGAACTTTGGGTACACTTTTGCGTGCTATTCTTAAAAAGAACATGGATTGACATTTCTGTGGACTTTATTTTGGAGTTGCCTAGGTCTAAGAAGAGGAGGGATTATATTTATGGATTACTTTATGGGCTAAACTTTGCACAATAAAGTTGTAATCTACTACTTGTCATCCTCAAACGGATGGATAAACTGAAGTCGTAAATATTACTTTGGGAACACTTTTGCGTGCTATTCTTAAAAGAACTTGGAATGACATTTCTATGAACTTTATTTTGGGGTTGCCTAGGACTAAGAAGGGGAGGGATTATATTTATGGATTACTTTATAGGCTAAACTTTGCTCAATATTGTTGTAATCTACAACTTGTCATCCTCAAACGGATGGACAAACTGAAGTTGTCAACAGAACTTTGGGTACACTTTTGCGTGCTATTCTTAAAAAGAACTTGGATTGACATTTCTATGGACTTTATTTTGGGGTTGCCTAGGACTAAGAAGGGGAGGGATTCTATTTTTGGATTACTTTATGGGCTAAACTTTGCTCAATATTGTTGTAATCTACTACTTGTCATCCTCAAACGGATGGACAAACTGAAGTTGTCAATAGAACTTTGGGTACACTTTGGCGTGCTATTCTTAAAAGTACTTGGATTGACATTTCTATGGACTTTATTTTGGGGTTGCCTAGGACTAAGAAGGGGAGGGATTCTATTTTTGGATTACTTTATGGGCTAAACTTTGCTCAATATTGTTGTAATCTACTACTTGTCATCATCAAACGGATGGACAAACTGAAGTTGTCAATAGAACTTTGGGTACACTTTTGCGTGCTATTCTTAAAAAGAACATGGATTGACATTTCTATGGACTTTATTTTGGGGTTGCCTAGGACTAAGAAGGGGAGGGATTATATTTATGGTATACTTTATGGGCTAAACTTTGCACAATAAAGTTGTAATCTACTACTTGTCATCCTCAAACGGATGGACAAACTGAAGTCGTAAATAGAACTTTGGGAACACTTTTGCGTGCTATTCTTAAAAGAACTTGGAATGACATTTCTATGGGCTTTATTTTGGGGTTGCCTAGGACTAAGAAGGGGAGGGATTCTATTTATGGATTACTTTATGGGCTAAACTTTGCACAATAAAGTTGTAATCTACTACTTGTCATCCTCAAACGGATGGACAAACTGAAGTTGTAAATAGAACTTTGGGAACACTTTTGCGTGCTATTCTTAAAAGAATTTGGATTTACATTTCAATGGATTTTATTTTGGGGTTGCCTAGGACTAAGAAGGGGAGGGATTCTTAAAAGAACTTGGATTGACATTTCTGTGGACTTTATTTTGGGGTTGCCTAGGACTAAGAAGGGGAGAGATTCTATTTTTGGATTACTTTATGGGCTAAACTTTGCTCAATATTGTTGTAATCTACTACTTGTCATCATCAAACGGATGGACAAACTGAAGTTGTCGATAGAACTTTGGGTACACTTTTGCGTGCTATTCTTAAAAAGAACATGGATTGACATTTCTATGGACTTTATTTTGGGGTTGCCTAGGACTAAGAAGGGGAGGGATTATATTTATGGATTACTTTATGGGCTAAACTTTGCACAATAAAGTTGTAATCTACTACTTGTCATCCTCAAACGGATGGACAAACTGAAGTCCTAAATAGAACTTTGGGAACACTTTTGCGTGATATTCTTAAAAGAACTTGGAATGACATTTCTATGGACTTTATTTTGGGGTTGCCTAGGACTAAGAAGGGCAGGGATTCTATTTATGGATTACTTTATGGGCTAAACTTTGCACAATAAAGTTGTAATCTACTACTTGTCATCCTCAAACGGATGGACAAACTGAAATTGTAAATAGAACTTTGGGAACACTTTTGCGTGCTATCACTACAAGAAAAAATGCTTATGGTGACATTCATAAATGTCATCATATTCAATATTTAGTGGCATTTAATTTTTAGTGACACCTCCAACAAATGTCATCTATTCCAATGTCGTCTTAAACTTACTGACATTTTTTAATGTCATTATAAGATGTTAATGACAACTTCATATGTGTTACTAATAATTCATATAATGACAATTTTAAATGTCAGGAAAACTCATATTTAAATACATTTATAGATGCCTTGTTATTATAGTAATAATGACAAATTTATATGTCAGTTAAAATCATTTATAATGACGACTAAAAGTGTCGTGTATGTTATTTATAGTGACAATAACAAATGTGGGAATATTTGGGTTGGATAAATATAAGAGGAGGAAAATTAGATAAAATAAATGTGAGAATAAAAAAACATATTAGATTAGTTATCCTGACATTTTTAATTGATGTCATTTTTTATATGGAGGAAGACAATTATTTTCATTCCTCCAATATTTATCTAACCCAAATATTCTCACACTTATTTATAGTGAATTTTTTTAGTTTTTAACGATTTTTTACGATGTGGGAAAAGTTATTGTTTCCCTCCATATAAAAGATGACATCAATTAAAAATGTCATGATAAATAATCTAATATGTTTTTTTTATTTTACACATTATTAATTTTTTACAAGTGTCATTATTAAGTATTTGTAACAACATTTAATTAAAAGTGTCTACAAAAAAGTGTCACAATAAGCATTTTTTCTTGTAGTGTATTCTTAAAAGAACTTGGATTAATCTTTCTATGGAATTTATTTTGGGGTTGCCTAGGACTAAGAAAGGGAGGGATTCTATTTTTGGATTACTTTATGGGCTAAACTTTGCTCAATATTGTTGTAATCTACTACTTGTCATCCTCAAACGGATGGACAAACTGAAGTTGTAAATAGAACTTTGGGAACACTTTTGCGTGCTATTCTTAAAAGAACTTGGATTGACATTTCTATGGACTTTATTTTGGGGTTGCCTAGGACTAAGAAGGGGAGGGATTCTATTTTTGGATTACTTTATGGGCTAAAATTTGCACAATAAAGTTGTAATCTACTATTTGTCATCATCAAACGGATGGACAAACTGAAGTTGTAAATAAAACTTTGGGAACACTTTTGCGTGCTATTCTTAAAAGAACTTGGATTGATATTTCTATTGACTTTATTTTGGGGTTGCCTAGGACTAAGAAAGAGAGGGATTCTATTTTTGGATTACTTTATGGGCTAAACTTTGCTCAATATTGTTGTAATCTACTACTTGTCATCCTCAAACGGATGGACAAACTGAAGTTGTAAATAGAACTTTGGGAACACTTTTGCGTGCTATTCTTAAAAGAACTTGGATTGACATTTCTATGGACTTTATTTTGGGGTTGCCTAGGACTAAGAAGGGGAGGGATTCTATTTTTGGATTACTTTATGGGCTAAAATTTGCACAATAAAGTTGTAATCTACTAGTTGTCATCCTCAAACGGATGGACAAACTGAAGTTGTAAATAGAACTTTGGGAACACTTTTCCATGCTATTCTTAAAAGAACTTGGATTGTCATTTCAATGGACTTTATTTTGGGGTTGCCTAGGACTAAGAAGGGGAGGGATTCTTAAAAGAACTTGGATTGACATTTCTATGGACTTTATTTTGGGGTTGTGTAAGACTAAGAAGGGGAGGGATTCTATTTTTGGATTACTTTATGGGCTAAACTTTGATCAATATTGTTGTAATCTACTACTTGTCATCCTCAAACGGATGGACAAACTGAAGTTGTAAATAGAACTTTGGGAACACTTTTGCGTGCTATTCTTAAAAGAACTTGGATTGATATTTCTATGGACTTTATTTTGGGGTTGCCTAGGACTAAGAAGGGGAGGGATTCTATTTTTGGATTACTTTATGGGCTAAAATTTGCACAATAAAGTTGTAATCTACTAGTTGTCATCCTCAAACGGATGGTCAAATTGAAGTTGTAAATAGAACTTTGGGAACACTTTTCCGTGCTATTCTTAAAAGAACTTGGATTGACATTTCAATGGACTTTATTTTGGGGTTGCCTAGGACTAAGAAGGGGAGGGATTCTTAAAAGAACTTGGATTGACATTTCTATGGACTTTATTTTGGGGTTGTCTAAGACTAAGAAGGGGAGGGATTCTATTTTTGGATTACTTTATGGGCTAAACTTTGCTCAATATTGTTGTAATCTACTACTTGTAATCCTCAAACGGATGGACAAACTGAAGTTGTCAATAGAACTTTGGGTACACTTTTGCGTGCTATTCTTAAAAAGAACATGGATTGACATTTCTATGGACTTTATTTTGGGGTTGCCTAGGACTAAGAAGGGGAGGGATTATATTTATGGTATACTTTATGGGCTAAACTTTGCACAATAAAGTTGTAATCTACTACTTGTCATCCTCAAACGGATGGACAAACTGAAGTTGTAAATAGAACTTTGGGAACACTTTTGCGTGCTATTCTTAAAAGAACTTGGAATGACATTTCTATGGACTTTATTTTGGGGTTGCCTAGGACTAAGAAGGGGAGGGATTATATTTATGGATTATTTTATGGGCTAAACTTTGTTCAATATTGTTGTAATCTACAACTTGTCATCCTCAAACGGATAGACAAACAGAAGTTGTCAACAGAACTTTGGGTACACTTTTGCGTGCTATTCTTAAAAAGAACTTGGATTGACATTTCTATGGACTTTATTTTGGGGTTGTCTAGGACTATGAAGGGGAGGGATTCTATTTTTGGATTACTTTATGGGCTAAACTTTGCTCAATATTGTTGTAATCTACTAATTGTCATCCTCAAACGGATGGACAAACTGAAGTTGTCAATAGAACTTTGGGAACAATTTTGCGTGCTATTCTTAAAAGAACTTGGAATGACATTTCTATGGACTTTATTTTGGGGTTGTCTAGGATTAAGAAGGGGAGGGATTATGATGCGATCATGGACAGCCAAGCTCCGAGGAAGGCATGGAAACTCATGGGAGTGGCGTTTGGGAACCAAAAAAAAAATCATTCAAGCATTGTTGGAGAAACCCGAGGCTACACGGACGTGTACACGGACCTGCACACGGGGTCCGTGTCCTTTACAAGCTGGGATGAGTTTTTACAGTGCCTGCACGGACCTGGAGACGGACCCAGGCACGGGGTCCGTGCCCTTTGAAGTTGGCAAGTACAGTGCCTACACGGATCCGTACACGGAGGTGAGCACGGGGTCCGTGTCCTTTGATCCAGATTGAAGATTAGTACAGTATGTACACGGACCCAGACACGGAGGTCTGCACGGGGTCCGTGCCTAGCGTTTTCTGCGCGGATTTGTTTCCTTTTCTAGAGTTTTATTATTTTGGGACACTAGATTGCATGGTATCTTTTGATATATTGATTTTGTTGGACGAAAAATTACACACAATACATATTTTATTTTGAGTTTATCAAAACTTTTGAGAATTTTCTCTCAACTTTTCAAAGCCAAGCTTTGTCAAATCAAATCAAACTTATCAAAGTTTTTAACTTTGTGGCGTTTGTCGATCGTTGCTTGTGCGGATTGTCGTAGGCAAAGTTCTTCGAAGGTTCGTATAGTTTTCGATTGCTTATCCTCGTGTTTATTTGTTGCTAAACTCTTGCTAGTTTAGAGGTGAATATCACATAATACTTGATTCAAAAGATCGGGAAAAACACACGAATCTTAATATCGTAATTGAATAGAGGGTGCGATTTATTTTTAATCGTGTTTGCTATTTATTCGTGTCAAGATTCATATCAGATTATATTTATGGATTACTTTATGGGCTAAACTTTGCACAATAAAGTTGTAATCTACTACTTGTCAACCTCAAACAGATGGACAAACTGAAGTTGTAAATAGAACTTTGGGAACACTTTTGCGTGCTATTCTTAAAAGAACTTGGAATGACATTTCTATGGACTTTATTTTGGGGTTGCCTAGGACTAAGAAGGGGAGGGATTATATTTATGGATTACTTTATGGGCTAAACTTTGATCAATATTGTTGTAATCTACAACTTGTCATCCTCAAACGGATGGACAAACTGAAGTTGTCAACAGAACTTTGGGTACACTTTTGCGTGCTATTCTTAAAAAGAACTTGGATTGACATTTCTATGGACTTTATTTTGGGGTTGCCTAGGACTAAGAAGGGGAGGGATTCTATTTTTGGATTACTTTATGGGCTAAACTTTGCTCAATATTGTTGTAATCTACTACTTGTCATTCTCAAACGGATGGACAAACTGAAGTTGTCAATAGAACTTTGGGTACACTTTTGCGTGCTATTCTTAAAAAGAACATGGATTGACATTTCTATGGACTTTATTTTGGGGTTGCCTAGGACTAAGAAGGGGAGGGATTATATTTATGGATTACTTTATGGGCTAAACTTTGCACAATAAAGTTGTAATCTACTACTTGTCATCCTCAAACGGATGGACAAACTGAAGTTGTAAATAGAACTTTGGGAACACTTTTGCGTGCTATTCTTAAAAGAACTTGGAATGACATTTCTATGGACTTTATTTTGGGGTTGCCTAGGACTAAGAAGGGGAGAGATTATATTTATGGATTACTTTATGGGCTAAACTTTGCTCAATATTGTTGTAATCTACAACTTGTCATCCTCAAACGGATGGACAAACTGAAGTTGTCAACAGAACTTTGGGTACACTTTTGCGTGCTATTCTTAAAAAGAACTTGGATTGACATTTCTATGGACTTTATTTTGGGGTTGCCTAGGACTAAGAAGGGGAGGGATTCTATTTTAGGATTACTTTATGGGCTAAACTTTGCTCAATATTGTTGTAATCTACTACTTGTCATCCTCAAACGGATGGACAAACTGAAGTTGTCAATAGAACTTTGGGTACACTTTTGCGTGCTATTCTTAAAAAGAACTTGGATTGACATTTCTATGGACTTTATTTTGGGGTTGCCTAGGACTAAGAAGGGGAGGGATTCTATTTTGGATTACTTTATGGGCTAAACTTTGCTCAATATTGTTGTAATCTACTACTTGTCATCCTCAAACGGATGGATAAACTGAAGTTGTAAATAGAACTTTAGGAACACTTTTGCGTGCTATTCTTAAAAGAACTTGGAATGACATTTCTATGGACTTTATTTTGGGGTTGCCTAGGACTAAGAAGGGGAGGGATTATATTTATGGATTAGTTTATGGGCTAAACTTTGCTCAATATTGTTGTAATCTACAACTTGTCATCCTCAAACGGATGGACAAACTGAAGTTGTCAACAGAACTTTGGGTACACTTTTGCGTGCTATTCTTAAAAAGAACTTGGATTGACATTTCTATGGACTTTATTTTGGGGTTGCCTAGGACTAAGAAGGGGAGGGATTCTATTTTTGGATTACTTTATGGGCTAAACTTTGCTCAATATTGTTGTAATCTACTACTTGTCATCCTCAAACGGATGGACAAACTGAAGTTGTCAAGAGAACTTTGGGTACACTTTTGCGTGCTATTCTTAAAAAGAACTTGGATTGACATTTCTATAGACTTTATTTTGGGGTTGCCTAGGACTAAGAAGGGGAGGGATTCTATTTTTGGATTACTTTATGGGCTAAACTTTGCTCAATATTGTTGTAATCTACTACTTGTCATCCTCAAACGGATGGACAAACTGAAGTTGTCAATAGAACTTTGGGTACACTTTTGCGTGCTATTCTTAAAAAGAACATGGATTGACATTTCTATGGACTTTATTTTGGGGTTGCCTAGGACTAAGAAGGGGAGGGATTATATTTATGGATTACTTTATGGGCAAAACTTTGCACAATAAAGTTGTAATCTACTACTTGTCATCCTCAAACGGATGGACAAACTGAAGTTGTAAATAGAACTTTGGGAACACTTTTGCGTGCTATTCTTAAAAGAACTTGGAATGACATTTCTATGGACTTTATTTTAGGGTTGCCTAGGACTAAGAAGGGGAGGGATTATATTTATGGATTACTTTATGGGCTAAACTTTGCTCAATATTGTTGTAATCTACAACTTGTCATCCTCAAACGGATGGACAAACTGAAGTTGTCAACAGAACTTTGGGTACACTTTTGCGTGCTATTCTTAAAAAGAACTTGGATTGACATTTCTATGGACTTTATTTTGGGGTTGCCTAGGACTAAGAAGGGGAGAGATTCTATTTTTGGATTACTTTATGGGCTAAACTTTGCTCAATATTGTTGTAATCTACTACTTGTCATCCTCAAACGGATGGACAAACTGAAGTTGTAAATAGGACTTTGAGAACAAGTTTGCGTGCTATTCTTAAAAGAACTTGGATTGACATTTCTATGGACTTTATTTTGGGGTTGCCTAGGACTAAGAAGGGGAGGGATTTTATTTATGGATTACTTTATGGGCTAAACTTTGCACAATAAAGTTGTAATCTACTACTTGTCATCCTCAAACGGATGGACAAACTGAAGTTGTAAATAGAATTTTGGGAACACTTTTGCGTGCTATTCTTAAAAGAACTTGGGCTGACATTTCTATGGACTTTATTTTGGGGTTGCCTAGGACTAAGAAGGGGAGGGATTATATTTATGGATTAGTTTATGGGCTAAACTTTGCTCAATATTGTTGTAATCTACAACTTGTCATCCTCAAACGGATGGACAAACTGAAGTTGTCAACAGAACTTTGGGTACACTTTTGCGTGCTATTCTTAAAAAGAACTTGGATTGACATTTCTATGGACTTTATTTTGGGGTTGCCTAGGACTAATAAGGGGAGGGATTCTATTTTTGGATTACTTTATGGGCTAAACTTTGCTCAATATTGTTGTAATCTACTACTTGTCATCCTCAAACGGATGGACAAACTGAAGTTGTCAATAGAACTTTGGGTACACTTTTGCGTGCTATTCTTAAAAAGAACTTGGATTGACATTTCTATGGACTTTATTTTGGGGTTGCCTAGGACTAAGAAGGGGAGGGATTCTATTTTTGGATTACTTTATGGGCTAAACTTTGCTCAATATTGTTGTAATCTACTACTTGTCATCCTCAAACGGATGGACAAACTGAAGTTGTCAATAGAACTTTGGGTACACTTTTGCGTGCTATTCTTAAAAAGAACATGGATTGACATTTCTATGGACTTTATTTTGGGGTTGCCTAGGACTAAGAAGGGGAGGGATTATATTTATGGATTACTTTATGGGCTAAACTTTGCACAATAAAGTTGTAATCTACTACTTGTCATCCTCAAACGGATGGACAAACTGAAGTTGTAAATAGAACTTTGGGAACACTTTTGCGTGCTATTCTTAAAAGAACTTGGAATGACATTTCTATGGACTTTATTTTGGGGTTACCTAGGACTAAGAAGGGGAGGGATTATATTTATGGATTACTTTATGGGCTAAACTTTGCTCAATATTGTTGTAATCTACAACTTGTCATCCTCAAACGGATGGAAAAACTGAAGTTGTCAACAGAACTTTGGGTACACTTTTGCGTGCTATTCTTAAAAAGAACTTGGATTGACATTTCTATGGACTTTATTTTGGGGTTGCCTAGGACTAAGAAGGGGAGGGATTCTATTTTTGGATTACTTTATGGGCTAAACTTTGCTCAATATTGTTGTAATCTACTACTTGTCATCCTCAAACGGATGGACAAACTGAAGTTGTCAATAGAACTTTGGGTACAATTTTGCGTGCTATTCTTAAAAAGAACTTGGATTGAAATTTCTATGGACTTTATTTTGGGGTTGCCTAGGACTAAGAAGGGGAGGGATTCTATTTTTGGATTACTTTATGGGCTAAACTTTGCTCAATATTGTTGTAATCTACTACTTGTCATCCTCAAACGGATGGACAAACTGAAGTTGTAAATAGAACTTTAGGAACACTTTTGCGTGCTATTCTTAAAAGAACTTGGAATGACATTTCTATGGACTTTATTTTGAGGTTGCCTAGGACTAAGAAGGGGAGGGATTATATTTATGGATTAGTTTATGGGCTAAACTTTGCTCAATATTGTTGTAATCTACAACTTGTCATCCTCAAACGGATGGACAAACTGAAGTTGTCAACAGAACTTTGGGTACACTTTTGCGTGCTATTCTTAAAAAGAACTTGGATTGACATTTCTATGGACTTTATTTTGGGGTTGCCTAGGACTAAGAAGGGGAGGGATTCTATTTTTGGATTACTTTATGGGCTAAACTTTGCTCAATATTGTTGTAATCTACTACTTGTCATCCTCAAACGGATGGACAAACTGAAGTTGTCAATAGAACTTTGGGTACACTTTCGCGTGCTATTCTTAAAAGAACATGGATTGACATTTCTATGGACTTTATTTTGGGGTTGCCTAGGACTAAGAAGGGGAGGGATTCTATTTATGGATTACTTTATGGGCTAAACTTTGCTACAATAATGTTGTAATCTACTACTTGTCATCCTCAAACGAATGGACAAACTGAAGTTGTAAATAGAACTTTGGGAACACTTTTGCGTGCTATTCTTAAAAGAACTTGGAATGACATTTCTATGGACTTTATTTTGGGGTTGCCTAGGACTAAGAAGGGGAGGGATTATATTTATGGATTACTTTATGGGCTAAACTTTGCTCAATATTGTTGTAATCTACAACTTGTCATCCTCAAACGGATGGACAAACTGAAGTTGTCAACAGAACTTTGAGTACACTTTTGCGTGCTATTCTTAAAAAGAACTTGGATTGACATTTCTATGGACTTTATTTTGGGGTTGCCTAGGACTAAGAAGGGGAGGGATTCTATTTTAGATTACTTTATGGGCTAAACTTTGCTCAATATTGTTGTAATCTACTACTTGTCATCCTCAAACGGATGGACAAACTGAAGTTGTCAATAGAACTTTGGGTACACTTTTGCGTGCTATTCTTAAAAAGAACTTGGATTGACATTTCTATGGACTTTATTTTGGGGTTGCCTAGGACTAAGAAGGGGAGGGATTCTATTTTTGGATTACTTTATGGGCTAAACTTTGCTCAATATTGTTGTAATCTACTACTTGTCATCCTCAAACGGATGGACAAACTGAAGTTGTAAATAGAACTTTAGGAACACTTTTGCGTGCTATTCTTAAAAGAACTTGGAATTGACATTTCTATGGACTTTATTTTGGGGTTGCCTAGGAGTAAGAAGGGGAGGGATTATATTTATGGATTAGTTTATGGGCTAAACTTTGCTCAATATTGTTGTAATCTACAACTTGTCATCCTCAAACGGATGGACAAACTGAAGTTGTCAACAGAACTTTGGGTACACTTTTGCGTGCTATTCTTAAAAGAACTTGGATTGACATTTCTATGGACTTTATTTTGGGGTTGCCTAGGACTAAGAAGGGGAGGGATTCTATTTTTGGATTACTTTATGGGCTAAACTTTGCTCAATATTGTTGTAATCTACTACTTGTCATCCTCAAACGGATGGACAAACTGAAGTTGTCAATAGAACTTTGGGTACACTTTTGCGTGATATTCTTAAAAGAACATGGATTGACATTTCTATGGACTTTATTTTGGGGTTGCCTAGGACTAAGAAGGGGAGGGATTATATTTATGGATTACTTTATGGGCTAAACTTTGCTCAATAATGTTGTAATCTACTACTTGTCATCCTCAAACGGATGGACAAACTGAAGTTGTAAATAGAACTTTGGGAACACTTTTGCGTGCTATTCTTTAAAAGAACTTGGAATGACATTTCTATGGACTTTATTTTGGGGTTGCCTAGGACTAAGAAGGGGAGGGATTATATTTATGGATTACTTTATGGGCTAAACTTTGCTCAATATTGTTGTAATCTACAACTTGTCATCCTCAAACGGATGGACAAACTGAAGTTGTCAACAGAACTTTGGGTACACTTTTGCGTGATATTCTTAAAAGAACTTGGATTGACATTTCTATGGACTTTATTTTGGGGTTGCCTAGGACTAAGAAGGGGAGGGATTCTATTTTTGGATTACTTTATGGGCTAAACTTTGCTCAATATTGTTGTAATCTACTACTTGTCATCCTCAAACGGATGGACAAACTGAAGTTGTCAATAGAACTTTGGGTAACACTTTTGCGTGCTATTCTTAAAAGAACTTGGATTGACATTTCTATGCACTTTATTTTGGGGTTGCCTAGGACTAAGAAGGGGAGGGATTCTATTTTTGGATTACTTTATGGGCTAAACTTTGCTCAATATTGTTGTAATCTACTACTTGTCATCCTCAAACGGATGGACAAACTGAAGTTGTAAATAGAACTTTAGGAACACTTTTGCGTGCTATTCTTAAAAGAACTTGGAATGACATTTCTATGGACTTTATTTTGGGGTTGCCTAGGACTAAGAAGGGGAGGGATTATATTTATGGATTAGTTTATGGGCTAAACTTTGCTCAATATTGTTGTAATCTACTACTTGTCATCCTCAAACGGATGGACAAACTGAAGTTGTCAATAGAACTTTGGGTACACTTTTGCGTGCTATTCTTAAAAAGAACTTGGATTGACATTTCTATGGACTTTATTTTGGGGTTGCCTAGGACTAAGAAGGGGAGGGATTATATTTATGGATTACTTTATGGGCTAAACTTTGCACAATAAATTTGTAATCTACTACTTGTCATCCTCAAACGGATGGACAAACTGAAGTTGTAAATAGAACTTTGGGAACACTTTTGCGTGCTATTCTTAAAAGAACTTGGAATGACATTTCTATGGACTTTATTTTGGGGTTGCCTAGGACTAAGAAGGGGAGGGATTATATTTATGGATTACTTTATGGGCTAAACTTTGCTCAATATTGTTGTAATCTACAACTTGTCATCCTCAAACGGATGGACAAACTGAAGTTGTCAACAGAACTTTGGGTACACTTTTGCGTGCTATTCTTAAAAAGAACTTGGATTGACATTTCTATGGACTTTATTTTGGGGTTGCCTAGGACTAAGAAGGGGAGGGATTCTATTTTTGGATTACTTTATGGGCTAAACTTTGCTCAATATTGTTGTAATCTACTACTTGTCATCCTCAAACGGATGGACAAACTGAAGTTGTCAATAGAACTTTGGGTACACTTTTGCGTGCTATTCTTAAAAAGAACTTGGATTGACATTTCTATGGACTTTATTTTGGGGTTGCCTAGGACTAAGAAGGGGAGGGATTCTATTTTTGGATTACTTTATGGGCTAAACTTTGCTCAATATTGTTGTAATCTACTACTTGTCATCCTCAAACGGATGGACAAACTGAAGTTGTAAATAGAACTTTGGAACACTTTTGCGTGCTATTCTTAAAAGAACTTGGAATGACATTTCTATGGACTTTATTTTGGGGTTGCCTAGGACTAAGAAGGGGAGGGATTATATTTATGGATTACTTTATGGGCTAAACTTTGCTCAATATTGTTGTAATCTACAACTTGTCATCCTCAAACGGATGGACAAACTGAAGTTGTCAACAGAACTTTGGGTACACTTTTGCGTGCTATTCTTAAAAAGAACTTGGATTGACATTTCTATGGACTTTATTTTGGGGTTGCCTAGGACTAAGAAGGGGAGGGATTCTATTTTTGGATTACTTTATGGGCTAAACTTTGCTCAATATTGTTGTAATCTACTACTTGTCATCCTCAAACGGATGGACAAACTGAAGTTGTCAATAGAACTTTGGGAACACTTTTGCGTGCTATTCTTAAAAGAACTTGGATTGACATTTCTATGGACTTTATTTTGGGGTTGCCTAGGACTAAGAAGGGGAGGGATTCTATTTATGGATTACTTTATGGGCTAAACTTTGCACAATAAAGTTGTAATCTACTACTTGTCATCCTCAAACGGATGGACAAACTGAAGTTGTAAATAGAACTTTGGGAACACTTTTGCGTGCTATTCTTAAAAGAACTTGGATTGACATTTCTATGGACTTTATTTTGGGGTTGCCTAGGACTAAGAAGGGGAGGGATTCTATTTTTGGATTACTTTATGGGCTAAACTTTGCTCAATATTGTTGTAATCTACTACTTGTCATCCTCAAACGGATGGACAAACTGAAGTTGTCAATAGAACTTTGGGAACACTTTTGCGTGCTATTCTTAAAAGAACTTGGATTGACATTTCTATGGACTTTATTTTGGGGTTGCCTAGGACTAAGAAGGGGAGGGATTCTATTTTTGGATTACTTTATGGGCTAAACTTTGCTCAATATTGTTGTAATCTACTACTTGTCATCCTCAAACGGATGGACAAACTGAAGTTGTCAATAGAACTTTGGGTACACTTTTGCGTGCTATTCTTAAAAGAACTTGGATTGACATTTCTATGGACTTTATTTTGGGGTTGCCTAGGACTAAGAAGGGGAGGGATTCTATTTTTGGATTACTTTATGGGCTAAACTTTGCTCAATATTGTTGTAATCTACTACTTGTCATCCTCAAACGGATGGACAAACTGAAGTTGTAAATAGAACTTTGGGAACACTTTTGCGTGCTATTCTTAAAAGAACTTGGAATGACATTTCTATGGACTTTATTTTGGGGTTGCCTAGGACTAAGAAGGGGAGGGATTCTATTTTTGGATTACTTTATGGGCTAAACTTTGCTCAATATTGTTGTAATCTACTACTTGTCATCCTCAAACGGATGGACAAACTGAAGTTGTCAATAGAACTTTGGGTACACTTTTGCGTGCTATTCTTAAAAGAACTTGGATTGACATTTCTATGGACTTTATTTTGGGGTTGCCTAGGACTAAGAAGGGGAGGGATTCTATTTTTGGATTACTTTATGGGCTAAACTTTGCTCAATATTGTTGTAATCTACTACTTGTCATCCTCAAACGGATGGACAAACTGAAGTTGTCAATAGAACTTTGGGAACACTTTTGCGTGCTATTCTTAAAAAGAACTTGGATTGACATTTCTATGGACTTTATTTTGGGGTTGCCTAGGACTAAGAAGGGGAGGGATTCTATTTTTGGATTACTTTATGGGCTAAACTTTGCTCAATAATTGTTGTAATCTACTACTTGTCATCCTCAAACGGATGGACAAACTGAAGTTGTCAATAGAACTTTGGGAACACTTTTGCGTGCTATTCTTAAAAAGAACTTGGATTGACATTTCTATGGACTTTATTTTGGGGTTGCCTAGGACTAAGAAGGGGAGGGATTCTATTTTTGGATTACTTTATGGGCTAAACTTTGCTCAATATTGTTGTAATCTACTACTTGTCATCCTCAAACGGATGGACAAACTGAAGTTGTAAATAGAACTTTGGGAACACTTTTGCGTGCTATTCTTAAAAGAACTTGGATTGACATTTCTATGGACTTTATTTTGGGGTTGCCTAGGACTAAGAAGGGGAGGGATTCTATTTTTGGATTACTTTATGGGCTAAACTTTGCTCAATATTGTTGTAATCTACTACTTGTCATCCTCAAACGGATGGACAAACTGAAGTTGTCAATAGAACTTTGGGAACACTTTTGCGTGCTATTCTTAAAAGAACTTGGATTGACATTTCTATGGACTTTATTTTGGGGTTGCCTAGGACTAAGAAGGGGAGGGATTCTATTTTTGGATTACTTTATGGGCTAAACTTTGCTCAATATTGTTGTAATCTACTACTTGTCATCCTCAAACGGATGGACAAACTGAAGTTGTCAATAGAACTTTGGGAACACTTTTGCGTGCTATTCTTAAAAGAACTTGGATTGACATTTCTATGGACTTTATTTTGGGGTTGCCTAGGACTAAGAAGGGGAGGGATTCTATTTTTGGATTACTTTATGGGCTAAACTTTGCTCAATATTGTTGTAATCTACTACTTGTCATCCTCAAACGGATGGACAAACTGAAGTTGTCAATAGAACTTTGGGAACACTTTTGCGTGCTATTCTTAAAAGAACTTGGATTGACATTTCTATGGACTTTATTTTGGGGTTGCCTAGGACTAAGAAGGGGAGGGATTCTATTTTTGGATTACTTTATGGGCTAAACTTTGCACAATAAAGTTGTAATCTACTACTTGTCATCCTCAAACGGATGGAAAAACCGAAGTTGTAATTAGAACTTTGGGAACACTTTTGCGTGCTATTCTTAAAGAACTTGGATTGACATTTCTATGGACTTTATTTTGGGGTTGTCTAGGACTAAGAAGGGGAGGGATTCTTAAAAAGAACTTAGATTGACATTTCTATGTACTTTATTTTGGGGTTGCCTAGGACTAAGAAAGGGTGGGATTCTATTTTTGGATTACTTTATGGGCTAAACTTTGCTCAATATTGTAGTAATCTACTACTTGTCATCCTCAAACGGATGGACAAACTGAAGTTGTCAATAGAACTTTGGGTACACTTTGGCGTGCTATTCTTAAAAAGAACATGGATTGACATTTCTATGGACTTTATTTTGGGGTTGCCTAGGACTAAGAAGGGGAGGGATTATATTTATGGATTACTTTATGGGCTAAACTTTGCACAATATGTTGTAATCTACTACTTGTCATCCTCAAACGGATGGACAAACTGAAGTTGTAAATAGAACTTTGGGAACACTTTTGCGTGCTATTCTTAAAAGAACTTGGAATGACATTTCTATGGACTTTATTTTGGGGTTGCCTAGGACTAAGAAGGGGAGGGATTCTATTTTTGGATTACTTTATGGGCTAAACTTTGCTCAATATTGTTGTAATCTACTACTTGTCATCCTCAAACGGATGGACAAACTGAAGTTGTCAATAGAACTTTGGGAACACTTTTGCGTGCTATTCTTAAAAGAACTTGGATTGACATTTCTATGGACTTTATTTTGGGGTTGCCTAGGACTAAGAAGGGGAGGGATTCTATTTTGGATTACTTTATGGGCTAAACTTTGCTCAATATTGTTGTAATCTACTACTTGTCATCCTCAAACGGATGGACAAACTGAAGTTGTCAATAGAACTTTGGGAACACTTTGCGTGCTATTCTTAAAAGAACTTGGATTGACATTTCTATGGACTTTATTTTGGGGTTGCCTAGGACTAAGAAGGGGAGGGATTCTATTTTTGGATTACTTTATGGGCTAAACTTTGCTCAATATTGTTGTAATCTACTACTTGTCATCCTCAAACGGATGGACAAACTGAAGTTGTCAATAGAACTTTGGGAACACTTTTGCGTGCTATTCTTAAAAGAACTTGGATTGACATTTCTATGGACTTTATTTTGGGGTTGCCTAGGACTAAGAAGGGGAGGGATTCTATTTTTGGATTACTTTATGGGCTAAACTTTGCTACAATAATGTTGTAATCTACTACTTGTCATCCTCAAACGGATGGACAAACTGAAGTTGTCAATAGAACTTTGGGAACACTTTGCGTGCTATTCTTAAAAGAACTTGGATTGACATTTCTATGGACTTTATTTTGGGGTTGCCTAGGACTAAGAAGGGGAGGGATTCTATTTTTGGATTACTTTATGGGCTAAACTTTGCTCAATATTTTGTAATCTACTACTTGTCATCCTTAAACGGATGGACAAACTGAAGTTGTAAATAGAACTTTGGGAACACTTTTCCGTGCTATTCTTAAAAGAACTTGGATTGACATTTCTATGGACTTTATTTTGGGGTTGCCTAGGACTAAGAAGGGGAGGGATTCTATTTATGGATTACTTTATGGGCTAAAATTTGCACAATAAATTTGTAATCTACTACTTGTCATCCTCAAACGGAAGGACAAACTGAAGTTCGTAAATAGAACTTTGGGAACACTTTTGCGTGCTATTCTTAAAAGAACTTGGATTGACATTTCTAATGGACTTTATTTTGGGGTTGCCTAGGACTAAGAAGGGGAGGGATTCTTAAAAGAACTTGGATTGACATTTCTATGGACTTTATTTTGGGGTTGCCTAGGACTAAGAAGGGGAGGGATTCTATTTTTGGATTACTTTATGGGCTAAACTTTGCTCAATATTGTTGTAATCTACTACTTGTCATCCTCAAACGGATGGACAAACTGAAGTTGTCAATAGAACTTTGGGAACACTTTTGCGTGCTATTCTTAAAAAGAACTTGGATTGACATTTCTATGGACTTTATTTTGGGGTTGCCTAGGACTAAGAAGGGGAGGGATTCTATTTTTGGATTACTTTATGGGCTAAACTTTGCTACAATAAAGTTGTAATCTACTACTTGTCATCCTCAAACGGATGGACAAACTGAAGTTGTAAATAGAACTTTGGGAACACTTTTGCGTGCTATTCTTAAAAGAACTTGGATTGACATTTCTATGGACTTTATTTTGGGGTTGCCTAGGACTAAGAAGGGGAGGGATTCTATTTATGGATTACTTTATGGGCTAAACTTTGCTCAATATTGTTGTAATCTACTACTTGTCATCCTCAAACGGATGGACAAACTGAAGTTGTAAATAGAACTTTGGGAACACTTTTGCGTGCTATTCTTAAAAGAACTTGGATTGACATTTCTATGGACTTTATTTTGGGGTTGCCTAGGACTAAGAAGGGGAGGGATTCTATTTTTGGATTACTTTATGGGCTAAACTTTGCTTAATATTGTTGTAATCTACTACTTGTCATCCTCAAACGGATGGAAAAACTGAAGTTGTCAATAGAACTTTGGGAACACTTTTGCGTGCTATTCTTAAAAGAACTTGGATTGACATTTCTATGGACTTTATTTTGGGGTTGCCTAGGACTAAGAAGGGGAGGGATTCTATTTTTGGATTACTTTATGGGCTAAAATTTGCACAATAAAGTTGTAATCTACTACTTGTCATCCTCAAACGGATGGACAGACTGAAGTTGTAAATAGAACTTTGGGAACACTTTTGCGTTCTATTCTTAAAAGAACTTGGATTGACATTTCTATGGACTTTATTTTGGGGTTGCCTAGGACTAAGAAGGGGAGGGATTCTTAAAAGAACTTGGATTGACATTTCTATGGACTTTATTTTGGGGTTGGCCTAGGACTAAGAAGGGATATTTTTGGATTACTTTATGGGCTAAACTTTGCTCAATATTGTTGTAATCTACTACTTGTCATCCTCAAACGGATGGACAAACTGAAGTTGTAAATAGAACTTTGAGAACACTTTTGCGTGCTATTCTTAAAAAGAACTTGGATTGACATTTCTATGGACTTTATTTTGGGGTTGCCTAGGACTAAGAAGGGAGGGATTATATTTTGGATTAGCTTTATGGGCTAAACTTTGCTCAATATGTTGTAATCTACTACTTGTCATCCTCAAACGGATGGACAAACTGAAGTTGTAAATAGAACTTTGGGAACACTTGTGCGTGCTATTCTTAAAAAGAACTTGGATTGACATTTCTATGGACTTTATTTTAGGGTTGCCTAGGACTAAGAAAGGGAGGGATTCTATTTTGGATTACTTTATGGGCTAAACTTTGCTCCAAATTGTTGTAATCTACTACTTGTCATCCTCAAACAGGATGGACAAACTGAAGTTGTCAATAGAACTTTGGGAACACTTTGCGTGCTATTCTTAAAAAGAACTTGGATTGACATTTCTATGGACTTTATTTTGGGGTTGCCTAGGACTAAGAAGGGGAGGGATTATATTTATGGATTAGCTTTATGGGCTAAACTTTGCTCAATAATGTTGTAATCTACTACTTGTCATCCTCAAACGGATGGACAAACTGAAGTTGTAAATAGAACTTTGGGAACACTTTTGCGTGCTATTCTTAAAAGAACTTGGACTGACATTTCTATGGACTTTATTTTGGGTTGCCTAGGACTAAGAAGGTGAGGGATTCTATTTATGGATTACTTTATGGGCTAAACTTTGCTCAATAATGTTGTAATCTACTACTTGTCATCCTCAAACGGATGGACAAACTGAAGTTGTCAATAGAACTTTGGGAACACTTTTGCGTGCTATTCTTAAAAAGAACTTGGATTGACATTTCTATAAACTTTATTTTGGGGTTGCCTAGGACTAAGAAGGGGAGGGATTCTATTTTCGATTAGTTTATGGGCTAAACTTTGCTCAATATTGTTGTAATCTACTACTTGTCATCTTATAACAGATGGACAAACTGAAGTTGTCAATAGAACTTTGGGAATACATTTGCGTGCTATTCTTAAAAAGAACTTGGACTTACATTTCTATGGACCTTATTTTGGGGTTGCCTAGGACTAAGAAGGTGAGGGATTCTATTTTTGGATTACTTTATGGGCTAAACTTTGCACAATAAAGTTGTAATCTACTACTTGTCATCCTCAAACGGATGGACGAACTGAAGTTGTCAATAGAACTTTGGGAACACTTTTGCGTGCTATTCTTAAAAAGAACTTGGATTGACATTTCTATGGACTTTATTTTGGGGTTGCCTAGGACTAAGAAGGGGAGAGATTCTATTTTTAGATTACTTTTTGGGCTAAACTTTGCTCAATATTGTTGTAATCTACTACTTGTCATCCTCAAACGGATGGACAAACTGAAGTTGTAAGTAGAACATTTGGGAACACTTGTGCGTGCTATTCTTAAAAGAACTTGGATTGACATTTCTATGGACTTTATTTTAGGGTTGCCTAGGACTAAGAAGGAGAGGGATTCTATTTTTGGATTACTTTATGGGCTAAACTTTGCTCAATATTGTTGTAATCTACTACTTGTCATCCTCAAACGGATGGACAAACTGAAGTTGTAAATAGAACTTTGAGAACACTTTTGCGTGCTATTCTTAAAAAGAACTTGGATTGACATTTCTATGGACTTTATTTTGGGGTTGCCTAGGACTAAGAAGGGGAGGGATTCTATTTTTGGATTAGTTTATGGGCTAAACTTTGCTCAATATTGTTGTAATCTACTACTTGTCATCCTCAAACGATGGACAAACTGAAGTTGTCAATAGAACTTTGGGAACACTTTTGCGTGCTATTCTTAAAAAGAACTTGATTGACATTTCTATGGACTTTATTTTGGGGTTGCCTAGGACTAAGAAGGGGAGGGATTATATTTATGGATTACTTTATGGGCTAAACTTTGCTCAATAAAGTTGTAATCTACTACTTGTCATCCTCAAACGGATGGACAAACTGAAGTTGTAAATAGAACTTTGGGAACACTTTTGCGTGCTATTCTTAAAAGAACTAGGAATGACATTTCTATGGACTTTATTTTGGGATTACCTCGGACTAAGAAGGGGAGGGATTATATTTATGGATTACTTTATGGGCTAAACTTTACTCAATATTGTTGTAATCTACTAACTTGTCATCCTCAAACGGATGGACAAACTGAAGTTGTCAACAGAACTTTGGGAACACTTTTGCGTGCTATTCTTAAAAAGAACTTGGATTGACATTTCTATGAACTTTATTTGGGGTTGCCTAGGACTAAGAAGGGGAGGGATTCTATTTTTGGATTACTTTATGGGCTAAACATTGCTCAATATTGTTGTAATCTACTACTTGTCATCCTCAAACGGATGGACAAACTGAAGTTGTCAATAGAACTTTGGGTACACTTTTGCGTGCTATTCTTAAAAAGAACTTGGATTGACATTTCTATGGACTTTATTTTGGGGTTGCCTAGGACTAAGAAGGGGAGGGATTCTATTTTTGGATTACTTTATGGGCTAAACTTTGCTCAATATTGTTGTAATCTACTACTTGTCATCTTCAAACGGATGGACAAACTGAAGTTGTCAATAGAACTTTGGGTACACTTTTGCGTGCTATTCTTAAAAGAACTTGGATTGACATTTCTATGGACTTTATTTTGGGGTTGCCTAGGACTAAGAAGGGGAGGGATTCTATTTTTGGATTACTTTATGGGCTAAACTTTGCTCAATATTGTTGTAATATACTACTTGTCATCTTCAAACGGATGGACAAACTGAAGTTGTCAATAGAACTTTGGGTACACTTTTGCGTACTATTCTTAAAAAGAACTTGGATTGACATTTCTATAAACTTTATTTTGGGGTTGCTTAGGACTAAGAAGGGGAGGGATTCTATTTTTGGATTACTTTATGGGCTAAACTTTGCTCAATATTGTTGTAATCTACAACTTGTCATCCTCAAACGGATGGACAAACTGAAGTTGTCAACAGAACTTTGGGTACGCTTTTGCGTGTTATTCTTAAAAAGAACTTGGATTGACATTTCTATGGACTTTATTTTGGGGTTGCC
Source organism: Primulina eburnea (assembly GCF_022965805.1). Classification (NCBI taxonomy): domain Eukaryota; kingdom Viridiplantae; phylum Streptophyta; class Magnoliopsida; order Lamiales; family Gesneriaceae; genus Primulina; species Primulina eburnea. The sequence continues at coordinate 248,621 of NW_027331376.1, forward strand.
TAGGACTAAGAAGGGGAGGGATTCTATTTTTGGATTACTTTATGGGCTAAACTTTGCTCAATATTGTTGTAATCTACTACTTGTCATCCTCAAACGGATGGACAAACTGAAGTTGTCAATAGAACTTTGGGTACACTTTTGCGTGCTATTCTTAAAAAGAACTTGGATTGACATTTCTATGGACTTTATTTTGGGGTTGCCTAGGACTAAGAAGGAGAGGGATTCTATTTTTGGATTACTTTATGGGCTAAACATTGCTCAATATTGTTGTAATCTACTACTTGTCAACCTCAAACGGATGGACAAACTGAAGTTGTCAATAGAACTTTGGGTACACTTTTGCGTGCTATTCTTAAAAGAACTTGGATTGACATTTCTATGGACTTTATTTTGGGGTTGCCTAGGACTAAGAAGGGAGGGATTATATTTATGGATTACTTTATGGGCTAAACTTTGCTCAATAAAGTTGTAATCTACTACTTGTCATCCTCAAACAGATGGACAGACTGAAGTTGTAAATAGAACTTTGGGAACACTTTTACGTTCTATTCTTAAAAGAACTTGGATTGACATTTCTATGGACTTTATTTTGGGGTTGCCTAGGACTAAGAAGGGGAGGGATTCTATTTTTGGATTACTTTATGGGCTAAACTTTGCTCAATATTGTTGTAATCTACTACTTGTCATCCTCAAACGGATGGACAAACTGAAGTTGTAAAGAGAACTTTGGGAACACTTTTGCGTGCTATTCTTAAAAGAACTTGCAATGACATTTCTATGGACTTTATTTTGGGGTTGCCTAGGACTAAGAAGGGGAGGGATTATATTTATGGATTACTTTTGTAAGGTCCAGGAACTTAATTAGCGTAACCTAAGTGCATGCAATCTAGGATTTTTATTTTTTAATTGTGCTTAATTATTTTATGCATAATTCATGCATGATAGGATTTAATTCATGAAATTTTAAAAGTTCATGCATTAGGGTTTCTAGGTGCATTTCACGTTCGATCGAGGATCGGAGTCCGGAGATTTCTCAGGAAAATTATTTTATTACACGATTTATTTTATATATTAATTTAAAAACATTTTAAGTGTATTTTTCAAAAATGGGATTTTATTTGGGTATTTTTACCCGCATTGTTTTATTTTTAACAGTACGCAAAATTTATCGAGTCGGGGGACTTTTTAATAGTTCGGTTAATATTTTCAAAATCGTTTCAACACGAAATATTTTTCGGGAGTGCGTTGGGATTTAATGGGCCCACTTTTAGGCTTGTTGAGCTAAATTTCGGTTTTAAATCTTTGAAATAATATTAGGGCCCATTAATAGGTTAATTAGTCATTTAATTGTTATATAATGCACTCTTAAACCTAAACCTAGCCACTTTGCACCTCTCAGCAGCCGACACCCCACTCAAAAATTTCCTCCCCCTCGGTTTCAGAGAACACACCAGCTCAAGGCCACGTTTTTGGCCTCTTGTTGCAAAGAAATAATCTCCGGCTCCCTCAAGTCATTCTTGTTCTTCCACGCATCATAAGGCACGCATGTATCATTTATTTCTACATCATACACGCCATATATTCGCTTTAAATTTCAGTATTTTAGGAAAAGCTTATGATCTATGTCATGCAATATCTTTGAAGGAACTTTACATGAAAACTTGCATGTTTCATTGTCTTTCTCACGTTTTCTTTCTTTCTACTGATTTCCTGGTGCGAGGGGCCGCGGTTCTTGAGTATCTAGAGGTTGCTGGTGGTGTCAAGTCGCTGGTATAAGGTTTAGAAATCTTCTGGACGTGCACGAGTGGAGAGCCGAGAGTTTGGAGCAAGAGGGGCGATCGGGTCCTACGTTTAGTGTGCAGCCATTTCATTTTATTTTATTTAAGTTTGGTTTTAGATGAGTCACTAAGGTTCTAATAGTGTGTCTTGAGGGCTGGACAGGTGGTGTTGTAGGGGAGGACCGATGTGTGAGGGGTTGGGTCATGAGTAAGTTGGTGATTGCTCAAGGGAAGGGTGGCCGAGAAAAATCATTTATTACAGCAGGTTTAGCCGTGAGTTAAGGGGCTGATTTTGGGGAGATTAGGGGCTGTTAGAGTGTGTTTTAAGGATGGGTTAAGTTTGGGAAAATTTGGTTTAGTTTCGGTTCAATTCGGGTTAAAACCGGGACCCCGGTCCAAGTTTTAAAACGAATCGATTAAGTTGTATTATGAACTCGAGTCTACGTCTAGGAATACTTTTAATTATGTTTTGGGATATTTTAAGAAGTTTGGTAAGCTTCGGGTCAATTTTAGAGGTTCAGGGGCGAAACGATAATTTTTGGGTTTCCAGGGGCAAAATGGTCATTTTGCGTCCGGGGTGAGAATTTGGTCCTGGCAGCGCCCTGAGCACAAATCATGATATTTTAAATGTTTATGCATCATGTTTCTGATTTTTACGCTATTATGATAATTATGGTGCATGCTTGGTTTAAAGGAAAAATTATGTATACGCATTCTTTTTATTAAGTGATGAACATGATGACACGTTTTGAAGGAAGTGATTTAGTTGTGACTAACACGATGACACGATGACATGTAAGGCCCGGGCTCAGTGGGCGGGTAATGCCGTCGCTGATGTCCCTCGCCGTCGGGTACCGCGGTTACACGTAGATGGATCCATCGACTGACATGATGACACGATGATACGAAAGTCACAGCTAATGAACGGAATTCAAATTAAGAAATTTAACACGTATATGCTGATACGATTATACATGCTATGATTTTTACCATGCTTTGACATGACACGTTTATGTATACGATTTTACTGCTGACATGAAATGTATGTTCATTATGTTATTTTTCACTGCTGTGTGCTACGTATATGTATTCGTTACTACTGGTACAGGCGTGTTGAGTCTATAGACTCACTAGGCGTGTGTGATGCAGGTGAACATGTTGAGCAGGAGACAGGAGGTGCTGAACTCTGAGTAAGCAGTCCTGGTGCGGTGACATAACCCGAGGACCGCACGTTTTTCCGCATTTTGAGTGATGGTTTTTGGGAGAGGAGTTAAACATTTTATTTACGTTGAGGATTTTCATGACTTTTACTAATTTACATTTACATTGATATTTGTTATTTTTAATTGCGATATTTTCATTGCTAAATAAATATGATCTTTTAAATGTCATTTTTAAAATGATAGCTTAAAAAAAAAAAAATTCCGCATTTTAAAACGAGCAGACGTTACAGTTGGTATCAGAGCAAGGGTCCTGTATAGGGTTATGCCACCGCCAGCTTCTGCCGCTCAGTCTTCAAAGCCTCAAGTCTGTAAGCTTTACGATTTTACTGTTTTAAAATGATTTATTGTTATCACCTGCATGATTTCATGATTTATGCATTATGATGAGTTACTGCTTATGTTTAACTGTTTTACGATTTAAAGTTCTTTAATTTCAAAACTAGATTAATTGCATGATGGGTTACGTGTTGATTGGACTGTATTCAGATATGCCTCCCAGACGTGAGCCTAGGATGGTCAGGGTGGACGATATTCCAGAGGGTGGCAGGGGTCCTCCACCACCACCGCCAGGGGACCCAGCTACCCGAGTCTTAGAGGGTATGGCCAGACTTTTGGAGCAGGTGCAACAGGCTCCTAGACAGCAGACTGACATCTTTGAGCAGTTCCGTAGGCTCAACCCGAAGGAGTTCGGGGGTACTACTGATCCGTTTGTTGCAGAGGGTTGGATCAGGTCGTTAGAGTTGCATTTTGATTACCTGGGGGTGAGGGATGGCGACCGGGCCAGATGCGCCATTTATATGCTGAGGGATGATGCGTCCTTGTGGTGGAAGGGAGCCGCACATGCAGTGGATGTGGCTACTCTCACATGGGCCAGATTCAGAGAGTTGTTCTTCGGGAAGTACTTCCCATCTGACGTCAGGGGCCGCCTGACGAGAGAGTTTATGAGCCTCAGGCAGACAGATTTATCAGTGGCGGAGTTTATCCGCAAGTTCGACAGGGGCTGCCACTTCGTGCCCATGATAGCAGGGGATGCCGCCCAGAAGCTGAGGCATTTCCTTGATGGACTGAGACCTACTCTCCGCCGAGACGTCATGCTGATGAGGCCGGCGAGTTATGATGAGGCCACTGCCTGCGCTTTTCAGGCAGAGCAGGCACTGCGGGACATAGATTTTGAGATGCAGCGGAAGCGGCATCAGGCCCAGTCCAGTGCACAGCCACAGAAGAAGCAGTACACAGGGCCACAGAGACAGCAGGGGCAGCAGAAGCCCCAGGGACAGCACAGGGGGCCAGGACAGCAGCGACCACCCCCGGCACCAGGGGCTCCTAGGCAGGAGGGGGGACCGCCGTGTCAGCAGTGCAACAAATATCATTATGGCAAATGCATGTGGGGCACCTATAAATGCTTCGTATGCAAGCAGGAGGGGCACAAGGCTGCAGATTGCCCTCAGAACAAGGGTCCCACTACCGACAGGGCATATGTGATGCATGCCGAGGAGGCTGAGGAAGAGCCAGACTCGACATTGATTACTGGTAACCCTTTGGTTTAAGATTTTAAATTATTGTACTATTACATAGATTTTATGCTTGTTTGAAGACTCAATTGGGGAATTTATAACCTAGAAAGATTTAGGATGCATGTTCTACTTGGTTGGGAGTAAGAATTTAATTGTTTAATATGAGAAATTTTAGGGACCTGATTGTAATAACAGATAATTTAAGGACCGAAATGCAATTTTCGAACTTTAAGAGGATTAATTTGAAAATTTTGAATTTTCTGAGGAGGAATGTCAAATTTTGGGGAATGACATTTGGGTTAATTCAGTGAATTTTCGAGGGTTTTTGGATTATTGCCGATAAGAAGTTCCTTAAATTCAACTCTATCAGATTTGATGGTATGTTTTGTCGCAGGGAGGATATGTATTGCAGGTGTAGCCACGCATGGATTGCTAGATTCAGGGGCTACGCATTCATTTATATCCGAATCTTTTGTGAAGCGACTAGGAATCATACCAGTAGCGATGGATTTGGGTTTCAGAGTATCGATCCCATCCGGGGACCAGATGTTCACCTCCCGGATAGTGAAGAGATTGGAACTTCGGTTACAGAAGTATTCGGTGCACGCAGATTTAATAGTGCTACCACTGCCCGAGTTCGACATCATTTTGGGTTTGGACTGGCTCTCTTCTCATGGAGCAGTCATAGACTTTCGACAGAGGTCAGTTTCTGTCAGACCGCCCAGTGGGAGGCCATTTGTTTTCGAGGCAGCTAGACACCAGCAGTTCCCGCACGTCATTTCCTGCATATGTGCGAGGAAGCTTATCAAGAGAGGCTGTCAGGCGTTCTTAGCCAGTATAGTGTCAGTGACAGAGCCAGCCAGCCAGAGACTGGAGGATGTGGAAGTAGTCAGTGATTTCTCCAGTGTGTTCCCTGACGATGTTGCAGGCATTCCACCAGACAGAGAGGTGGACTTCTCTATTGAGCTCATGCCAGGGACAACGCCAATATCTAAGGCGCCCTATCGATTAGCGCCTTCAGAGATGAAGGAGCTCAAGGATCAGATTCAGGATCTACTGGATAAGGGTTTCATTCGCCCTAGTTTCTCCCCATGGGGCGCGCCAGTGCTATTTGTTAAGAAAAAAGATGGCAGCATGCGACTGTGTATCGATTATAGAGAGTTGAACCGAGTCACAGTCAAGAATAAGTATCCACTGCCGAGGATTGAGGATTTGTTTGATCAGCTTCAGGGAGCTTCAGTGTTCTCCAAGATAGACCTTCGATCCGGATATCATCAGTTGAAAGTGAGGGAGGCAGATGTGCATAAGACCACCTTCCGGACGCGTTATGGGGACTATGAGTTCTTGGTGATGCCCTTTGGTTTGACGAACGCGCCAGCGATCTTCATGGATCTCATGAATCGCGTGTTTCAGTCATTCTTGGATCAGTTCGTCATAGTCTTCATTGACGATATTCTGATCTATTCGAAGAACAGGGAGGAGCATAGTCATCATCTAAGGACAGTATTGCAGACTCTACAGGATAGACGACTGTATGCCAAGTTCAGCAAGTGTGAGTTCTGGCTCGACAGAGTGGCATTTTTGGGCCACATCGTATCTCAGGATGGTATAGAGGTCGACCCCAGCAAAGTAGAGGCAGTCAGAGATTGGCCAGTTCCGAAGAGCGTAACAGAGATCCGCAGTTTCTTGGGATTGGCAGGTTATTACAGGAAGTTCATCCAGGGCTTCTCTTCTATTGCGGTGCCTATGACCGCTTTGACGAAGAAGAACGCCAAGTTTGTTTGGGGACCAGAGTGCCAGGAGAGCTTTGACAGACTGAAGCAAGCCTTGACCACAGCGCCAGTACTAGCTATGCCATCAGGGCAGGGAGAGTTTGTAGTATATACAGATGCATCGAATCTTGGTTTGGGCGCAGTTCTGATGCAGCAGGACAGAGTGATAGCCTATGCGTCCAGACAGCTGAAGGTTCATGAGAAGAATTATCCGACTCATGACCTAGAGTTAGCAGCAGTGGTTTTTGCCCTGAAGATCTGGAGACACTATCTGTATGGGGAGAAGTGCAGGATTTTCACAGATCATAAAAGCCTGAAGTACTTCTTCACTCAGAAGGAACTGAATATGAGACAGAGGAGGTGGCTTGAGCTGGTTAAGGATTATGATTGTGACATTAGCTACCATCCGGGTAAGGCTAATGTGGTCGCAGACGCTCTGAGCAGGAAGCACGCAGTGATTGCCCATCTGTCAGTGCAGAGACCGCTACAGACTGAGATTCAGAGGTTTGAGCTTGCAATTTATGCCAGGGGCGAGGCCCCAAATCTTGCTACTCTGACAGTACAGCCGACTCTGAGGGACAAAATCCGAGCAGGGCAGACTTCTGATGAGAAGCTACAAAAGTGGAGACAGAGAGACGAGACTAAAGGCCAGAGACTGTACGCAGTTGTGGATGGCATAGTCAGATATAGGGACCGCCCATGGGTTCCTGACAGTGATTCTCTTCGAGCAGATATCCTGGGTGAGGCCCACAACACTCCGTATTCCATCCATCCAGGGAGTACGAAGATGTATAAGGATCTGCAGTCATTGTATTGGTGGCCGGGCATGAAGAGGGACATTTTGCGGTTTGTCTCCGAGTGTTTGACATGTCAGCAAGTCAAGGCAGAGCATCAGAGACCTGCAGGGAAGATGAAACCACTCCCTATTCCCGAGTGGAAATGGGAAAACATTACTATGGATTTTGTGATAGGGCTTCCGAGGACTACTGGGGGATACAATGCCATTTGGGTGATTGTTGACCGGCTCACTAAGTCATCTCATTTCTTACCGATCAGGAAGACATTCACTATGACTCAGTACGCAGAGCTGTACATCAGAGAGATAGTCAGACTGCATGGGATTCCAGTGTCCATCGTGTCAGACAGGGATCCGAGATTCACGTCTGCGTTCTGGAAGAGTCTTCACCAGGCCTTGGGTACGAAGCTACTGTTCAGTACCGCTTTTCATCCTCAGACGGACGGTCAGTCAGAGAGGGTGATTCAGATTCTAGAGGATCTACTACGAGCTTGCATGATCGACTTCCAGGGCAGCTGGGAGCCGAAGTTACCTCTGGTGGAGTTCACATACAACAACAGTTATCAGGCATCGATAGGTATGGCTCCATACGAGGCACTGTACGGGAGGAGGTGTAGGTCGCCAGTTTACTGGGATGAGGTAGGTGAGCGAGCAGAGTTGGGCCCAGATATTGTCAGACAGACGCCAGAGTTAGTGGCCAAGATTAGAGACAGGATGAGGACTGCACAGAGCCGTCAGAAGAGTTATGCCGATCAGAGACGGCGAGATCTTGAGTTCGCAGTAGGGGATCATGTTTTTTTGAAAGTCGCACCGATGAAGGGTCTGATGAGGTTCGGGAAGAAGGGCAAGCTCAGCCCTAGATTCATCGGACCATTCGAGATCCTAGAGAGAGTTGGGACACTCGCATACAGAGTTGCGTTACCGCCGAATCTGTCGGGAGTTCATAACGTGTTCCACGTCTCCATGCTGCGAAAGTACATGTCGAATCCTTCACATGTGCTTAACTATGAGCCACTTCAGCTGACACCGCACTTATCATTTGAGGAGAGACCTACGCAGATTCTGGACAGACAGGAAAAGAGACTCCGAAATAAGGTGATCCAGATGGTCAAAGTCAAGTGGCTGAATCACTCCGAGGAGGAGGCCACGTGGGAGACAGAGACCGAGATGAGGAGTCGCTATCCGGAGTTATTTGGTATGTTCTAATTTCGAGGACGAAATTTTGTTTAAGGGGGGAAGAGTTGTAAGGTCCAGGAACTTAATTAGCGTAACCTAAGTGCATGCAATCTAGGATTTTTATTTTTTAATTGTGCTTAATTATTTTATGCATAATTCATGCATGATAGGATTTAATTCATGAAATTTTAAAAGTTCATGCATTAGGGTTTCTAGGTGCATTTCACGTTCGATCGAGGATCGGAGTCCGGAGATTTCTCAGGAAAATTATTTTATTACACGATTTATTTTATATATTAATTTAAAAACATTTTAAGTGTATTTTTCAAAAATGGGATTTTATTTGGGTATTTTTACCCGCATTGTTTTATTTTTAACAGTACGCAAAATTTATCGAGTCGGGGGACTTTTAATACTTCGGTTAATATTTTCAAAATCGTTTCAACACGAAATATTTTCGGGAGTGCGTTGGGATTTAATGAGCCCACTTTTAGGCTTTTTGAGCTAAATTTCGGTTTTAAATCTTTGAAATAATATTAGGGCCCATTAATAGGTTAATTAGTCATTTAATTGTTATATAATGCACTCTTAAACCTAAACCTAGCCACTTTGCACCTCTCAGCAGCCGACACCCCACTCAAAAATTTCCTCCCCCTCGGTTTCAGAGAACACACCAGCTCAAGGCCACGTTTTTGGCCTCTTGTTGCAAAGAAATAATCTCCGGCTCCCTCAAGTCATTCTTGTTCTTCCACGCATCATAAGGCACGCATGTATCATTTATTTCTACTTCATACACGCCATATATTCGCTTTAAATTTCAGTATTTTAGGAAAAGCTTATGATCTATGTCATGCAATATCTTTGAAGGAACTTTACATGAAAACTTGCATGTTTCATTGTCTTTCTCACGTTTTCTTTCTTCTACTGATTTCCTGGTGCGAGGGGCCGCGGTTCTTGAGTATCTAGAGGTTGCTGGTGGTGTCAAGTCGCTGGTATAAGGTTTAGAAATCTTCTGGACGTGCACGAGTGGAGAGCCGAGAGTTTGGAGCAAGAGGGGCGATCGGGTCCTACGTTTAGTGTGCAGCCATTTCATTTTATTTTATTTAAGTTTGGTTTTAGATGAGTCACTAAGGTTTCTAATAGTGTGTCTGAGGGCTGGACAGGTGGTGTTGTAGGGAGGACCGATGTGTGAGGGGTTGGGTCATGAGTAAGTTGGTGATTGCTCAAGGGAAGGGTGGCCGAGAAAAATCATTTATTACAGCAGGTTTAGCCGTGAGTTAAGGGGCTGATTTGGGGAGATTAGGGGCTGTTAGAGTGTGTTTTTAAGGATGGTTTAAGTTTGGAAAATTTGGTTTAGTTTCGGTTCAATTCGGGTTAAAACCAGGACCCGGTCAAGTTTTAAACGAATAGATTAAGTGTATTATGAACTCGAGTCTACGTCTAGGAATACTTTTAATTATGTGTGGGATTATTTAAGGTCATTTTGGTCCGGGTTTCCAGGGGCAAAATGTCATTTGCGTCCGGGGTGAGAATTTGGTCTGGCAGCGCCCTGAGCACAAATCATGATATTTTAAATGTTTATGCATCATGTTTCTGATTTTTACGCTATTATGATAATTATGGTGCATGCTTGGTTTTAAAGAAAAAATATGTATACGCATTCTTTTGTATTAAGTGAATGAAAATGATGACACGTATTTGAAGGAACGTGATTTAGTTGTGACTAACCGATGACACGATGACATGTAAGGCCCGGTCTCAGTGGGCGGGTAATGCCGTAGCTGATGTCCCTCGCCGTCGGGTACCGCGGTTACACGTAGATGGATCCATCGACTGACATGATGACACGATGATACGAAAGTCACAGCTCATGACGGAATTCAAATAAGAAATTTAACACGTATATGCTGATACGATATACATGCTATGATTTTTACCATGCTTTGACAGGACACGTTTATGTATACGATTTACTGCTGACATGAAATGTATGTTCATTATGTTATTTTTCACTGCTGTGTGCTACGTATATGTATTCGTTACTACTGGTACAGGCGTGTTGAGTCTATAGACTCACTAGGCGTGTGTGATGCAGGTGAACATGTTGAGCAGGAGACAGGAGGTGCTGAACTCTGAGTAAGCAGTCCTGGTGCGGTGACATAACCCGAGGACCGCACGTTTTTCCGCATTTTGAGTGATGGTTTTTGGGGAGAGGAGTTAAACATTTTATTTACGTTGAGGATTTTCATGACTTTTACTAATTTACATTTACATTGATATTTGTTATTTTTAATTGCGATATTTTTCATTGCTAAATAAATATGATCTTTTAAATGTTATTTTAAAATGATAGCTCAAAAAAAAAAAAATTCCGCATTTTAAAAAGAGCAGACGTTACAACTTTATGGGCTAAACTTTGCTCAATATTGTTGTAATCTACTACTTGTCATCCTCAAACGGATGGAAAAACTGAAGTTGTAAATAGAACTTTGGGAACACTTTTGCGTGCTATTCTTAAAAGAACTTGGAATGACATTTCTATGGACTTTATTTTGGGGTTGCCTAGGACTAAGAAGGGGAGGGATTCTATTTATGGATTACTTTATGGGCTAAACTTTGCACAATAAAGTTGTAATCTACTACTTGTCATCCTCAAACGGATGGACAAACTGAAGTTGTCAATAGAACTTTGGGAACACTTTTGCGTTCTATTCTTAAAAGAACTGGATTGACATTTCTATGGACTTTATTTTGGGGTTGCCTAGGACTAAGAAGGGGAGGGATTCTTAAAAGAACTTGGATTGACATTTCTATGGACTTTATTTTGGGGTTGCCTAGGACTAAGAAGGGGAGGTATTCTATATTTGGATTACTTTATGGGCTAAACTTTTGCTCAATATTGTTGTAATCTACTACTTGTCATCCTCAAACGGATGGACAAACTGAAGTTGTCAATAGAACTTGGGTACACTTTTGCGTGCTATTCTAAAAAGAACATGGATAGACATTTCTATGGACTTTATTTTGGGGTTGCCTAGGACTAAGAAGGGGAGGGATTAAATTTATGGATTACTTATGGGCTAAACTTTGCTCAATAAAGTTTTAATCTACTACTTGTCATCCTCAAACGGATGGGACAAACTGAAGTTGTAAATAGAACTTTGGGAACACTTTTGCGTGCTATTCTTAAAAGAACTAGGAATGACATTTTCTATGGGACTTTATTTTGGGATTGCCTCGGACTAAAGCAAGGGGAGGGATTATATTT